>NC_091387.1:1552211-1569711 GCF_038502225.1 Cherax quadricarinatus
GAGCAGGTAAGAATAGGGAGAGGCAGGGAGGAGCAGGTAAGAATAGGGAGAGGCAGGGAGGAGCAGGTAAGAATAGGGAGAGGCAGGGAGGAGCAGGTAAGAATAGGGAGAGGCAGGGAGGAGCAGGTAAGAATAGGGAGAGGCAGGGAGGAGCAGGTAAGAATAGGGAGAGGCAGGGAGGAGCAGGTAAGAATAGGGAGAGGCAGGGAGGAGCAGGTAAGAATAAGGAGAGGCAGGGAGGAACAGGTAAGAATAGGGAGAGGCAGGGAGGAGCAGGTAAGAATAGGGAGAGGCAGGGAGGAACAGGTAAGAATAGGGAGAGGCAGGGAGGAGCAGGTAAGAATAGGGAGAGGCAGGGAGGAACAGGTAAGAATAGGGAGAGGCAGGGAGGAGCAGGTAAGAATAGGGAGAGGCAGGGAGGAGCAGGTAAGAATAGGGAGAGGCAGGGAGGAGCAGGTAAGAATAGGGAGAAGGTTGTCCTGGATCAGGTCAACACATTTTTACACTCAGATATTAAGCTCAATTTTCCAAGCTCATCTATCGAGTGAAAGATCGATCTCCTGTGCTCTCTATTAGATTTTAAGTCTATTACACCAGGGTCATTAAGGTTGGTTAATGGGGTTTATAGTCTATCTACTACACCAGGGTCATTAAGGTTGGTTAATGGGGTTTATAGTCTATCTATTACACCAGGGTCATTAAGGTTGGTTAATGGGGTTTAAAGTCTATCTACTACACCAGGGTCATTAAGGTTGGTTAATGGGGTTTAAAGTCTATCTATTACACCAGGGTCATTAAGGTTGGTTAATGGGGTTTAAAGTCTATCTATTACACCAGGGTCATTAAGGTTGGTTAATGGGGTTTAAAGTCTATCTATTACACCAGGGTCATTAAGGTTGGTTAATGGGGTTTAAAGTCTATCTATTACACCAGGGTCATTAAGGTTGGTTAATGGGGTTTAAAGTCTATCTATTACACCAGGGTCATTAAGGCTGGTTAAGAGGGAGTGGATGGGTGGAAGAGTCAGGGGGAGGAGCAGGAAGTGCAAGAGAGGGGTGAGTGAGGGGGAGGGGTGAGTGAGGGGGAGGGGGGAGTGAGGGGGAGGAACACGAGAAAAAACAGAAAAATCTTAAGAAGTAAGAAAAACAAAGTAAAGAGAGAGAATAAAAACAGTGTAAGAAGAAGTGAGAGAGTGAGTGAGTGTGAGAGAGTGGGAGAGAGTGAGGAACATAGAGTGAGAGTGGGAGGAAGAGTGTGGGAGAGAGAGTGGGAGGGAGAGTGTGAGAGAGAGTGGGAGGGAGGGTGTGGGAGTGAGAGTGGGAGGGAGAGTGGGAGGGAGGGAGAGAAAGAGTGGGAGAGAGAGGAGAGAGAGAGAGACAGAGATAGAGAGAGTGAGTGTGCAAGTCTTTTACAAGTTCTGTGATAACATCAAGAGATGACCTCGTGACCACAAGGGTCACCTGGTGTGACCTGAGTCATGGTGCGTCCTGGGGATGGTGATTCCCAGGTGATAGTGACTCCAGTTCTAAGCAATATTTGGTTAATGGGGTTTAAAGTCTATCTACTACACCAGGGTCATTAAGGTTGGTTAATGGGGTTTAAAGTCTATCTACTACACCAGGGTCATTAAGGTTGGTTAATGGGGTTTAAAGTCTATCTACTACACCAGGGTCATTAAGGTTGGTTAATGGGGTTTAAAGTCTATCTACTACACCAGGGTCATTAAGGTTGGTTAATGGGGTTTAAAGTCTATCTACTACACCAGGGTCATTAAGGTTGGTTAATGGGGTTTAAAGTCTATCTACTACACGAGGGTCATTAAGGTTGGTTAATGGGGTTTAAAGTCTATCTACTACACCAGGGTCATTAAGGTTGGTTAATGGGGTTTAAAGTCTATCTACTACACCAGGGTCATTAAGGTTGGTTAATGGGGTTTAAAGTCTATCTACTACACCAGGGTCATTAAGGCTGCAGGTCACCTGTACATAATAATAACAATAATAATAATAATAATAATAATAATAATAATAATAATAATAATAATAATAATTATTACAATAAATAATACCAGAACAGCCTAATAAATCAAAGACAGTAAAGCTGAACTGACCAAAATAAAACAATTCTGAACGAAACATACTAAAAACAGCAACTGATGAAGGAAAACAAAACAAACGAAAGGCCTGAAGTGGTAAGAAAACTTTAAATATTAACCACAACAGGAAATTAAGAAATGTTTATCAACAGTGGCCAAAAAAACACACAAAAAAACTATTGAAAAAAACCAGAGAAAAATGGTGAATATTTATGATAAAGATTAACGAAATAAACAGGAAACCAGGTGGCAGCGCAACAGAAAACAGGGGGCACACAGGGAGGGCTCCCAGCTACGTCTGTGTGTGTTTAACAGACGACAGGGGGCACACAGGGAGGGCTCCCAGCTACGTCTGTGTGTGTTTAACAGACGACAGGGGGCACACAGGGAGGGCTCCCAGCTACGTCTGTGTGTGTTTAACAGACGACAGGGGGCACACAGGGAGGGCTCTCAGCTACGTCTGTGTGTGTTTAACAGACGACAGGGGGCACACAGGGAGGGCTCCCAGCTACGTCTGTGTGTGTTTAACAGACGACAGGGGGCACACAGGGAGGGCTCCCAGCTACGTCTGTGTGTGTTTAACAGACGACAGGGGGCACACAGGGAGGGCTCCCAGCTACGTCTGTGTGTGTTTAACAGACGACAGGGGGCACACAGGGAGGGCTCTCAGCTACGTCTGTGTGTGTTTAACAGACGACAGGGGGCACACAGGGAGGGCTCCCAGCTACGTCTGTGTGTGTTTAACAGACGACAGGGGGCACACAGGGAGGGCTCCCAGCTACGTCTGTGTGTGTTTAACAGACGACAGGGGGCACACAGGGAGGGCTCTCAGCTACGTCTGTGTGTGTTTAACAGACGACAGGGGGCACACAGGGAGGGCTCCCAGCTACGTCTGTGTGTGTTTAACAGACGACAGGGGGCACACAGGGAGGGCTCTCAGCTACGTCTGTGTGTGTTTAACAGACGACAGGGGGCACACAGGGAGGGCTCCCAGCTACGTCTGTGTGTGTTTAACAGACGACAGGGGGCACACAGGGAGGGCTCCCAGCTACGTCTGTGTGTGTTTAACAGACGACAGGGGGCACACAGGGAGGGCTCTCAGCTACGTCTGTGTGTGTTTAACAGACGACAGGGGGCACACAGGGAGGGCTCCCAGCTACGTCTGTGTGTGTTTAACAGACGACAGGGGGCACACAGGGAGGGCTCCCAGCTACGTCTGTGTGTGTTTAACAGACGACAGGGGGCACACAGGGAGGGCTCCCAGCTACGTCTGTGTGTGTTTAACAGACGACAGGGGGCACACAGGGAGGGCTCCCAGTTACGTCTGTGTGTGTGTTTAACAGACAACAGGGGCCACACAGTGAGGGCTCCCAGCTACGTCTGTGTGGTAACAGACAACAGTGAGCAAACAGGGAGGGCTCCCAGCTACGTTTGTGTGTGTTTAACAGAAAACAGGGGGCACACAGGGAGGGCTCCCAGCTACATCTGTGTGTAACAGAAAACAGGGGGCACACAGGGAGGGCTCCCAGCTACGTCTGTGTGTGTTTAACAGACGACAGGGGGCACACAGGGAGGGCTCCCAGCTACGTCTGTGTGTGTTTAACAGAAAACAGGGGGCACACAGGGAGGGTTCCCAGCTACGTCTGTGTGGTGCTAACAGACAACAGTGGGAAAACAGGGAGGGCTCCCAGCTACGTCTGTGTGGCGCTAACAGACAACAGAAGTTAATAACGGGGCTCCTATTATAACAGCCAAGTGATAACTAACGGGACTCCCAACGTAACAGATAAGAGATGACTAACGGGACTCCCAGTGTAACAGAAAACAGAGATGACTAACGGGACTCCCAGTGTAACAGAAAACAGAGATGACTAACGGGACTCCCAGTGTAAAAGAAAACAGAGATGACTAACGGGACTCCCAGTGTAACAGAAAACAGAGATGACTAACGGGACTCCCAGTGTAACAGAAAACAGAGATGACTAACGGGACTCCCAGTGTAACAGAAAACAGAGATGACTAACGGGACTCCTAGTGTAACAGACAACAGATGAATAACGGGACCCCTAGTCCCGTATGTGTGGTCTAACAGCCAACAGTTACAACGGGATTACTGGCCACGTCTGTGCTGTGTAACAGACACGGTTATTAGGTCCCCTTCTTAAGCCCACAAGAGCAGAGTAACTCCCAGGTACCTATTTACTGTTAGGTAAACAGGAGCAACAGGTGTTAGGAGACTGAATCTATACGCCTCGCCTCGCCCGGAATTGAACCCAGGTGTTTTTCAGTAGTGAGATCATTGTGCCAACCTTGACAGGATATATATATGCATTGTGAGGTGTATATTTCTCAGTGTATATATGATGAGAAGTATGTATATATCAATGTATATACAGTATACACACTGAGAGGTGTATATCTCAGTGTATATACACAGAGAGGTGTATATCTCAGTGTATATACACAGAGAGGTGTATATCTCAGTGTATATACACTGAGAGGTGTATATCTCAGTGTATATACACAGAGAGGTGTATATCTCAGTGTATATACACTGAGAGGTGTATATCTCAGTGTATATACACTGAGAGGTGTATATCTCAAGTGTATATACACAGAGGTGTATATCTCAGTGTATATACACTGAGAGGTGTATATCTCAGTGTATATACACTGAGAGGTGTATATCTCAGTGTATATACACTGGTAGTTTACATTAATCAGTATTTTAGGTATTAAAGTATTCTTGACTGGTGGTGTACAGGTGACCTGCAGCCTTAATGACCCTGGTGTAGTAGATAGACTTTAAACCCCATTAACCAACCTTAATGACCCTCGTGTAGTAGGTAGACTTTAAACCCCATTAACCAACCTTAATGACCCTCGTGTAGTAGATAGACTTTAAACCCCATTAACCAACCTTAATGACCCTCGTGTAGTAGATAGACTTGAAACCCCATTAACAAACCTTAATGACCCTCGTGTAGTAGATAGACTTTAAACCCCATTAACCAACCTTAATGACCCTCGTGTAGTAGATAGACTTTAAACCCCATTAACCAACCTTAATGATCCTCGTGTAGTAGATAGACTTTAAACCCCAATAACCAACCTTAATGATCCTGGTGTAGTAGATAGACTATAAACCCCATTAACCAACCTTAATGACCCTGGTGTAGTAGATAGACTTTAAACCCCAATAACCAACCTTAATGATCCTGGTGTAGTAGATAGACTTTAAACCCCAATAACCAACCTTAATGATCCTGGTGTAGTAGATAGACTTTAAACCCCATTAACCAACCTTAATGACCCTGGTGTAGTAGATAGACTTTAAACCCCATTAACCAACCTTAATGACCCTGGTGTAGTAGATAGACTTTAAACCCCATTAACCAACCTTAATGACCCTGGTGTAGTAGACAGACTTTAAACCCCATTAACCAACCTTAATGACCCTGGTGTAGTAGATAGACTTTAAACCCCATTAACCAACCTTAATGACCCTGGTGTAGTAGATAGACTTTAAACCCCATTAACCAGCCTTAATGACCCTCGTGTAGTAGATAGACTTTAAACCCCATTAACCAACCTTAATGACCCTGGTGTAGTAGATAGACTTTAAACCCCATTAACCAATCTTAATGACCCTCGTGTAGTAGATAGACTTTATACCCCATTAACCAACCTTAATGACCCTTATGTAGTAGATAGACTTTAAACCCCATTAACCAACCAACCTGTGATGATGACCTAAATGAAGCACCATCGCCACCATGATGGTGTGGTAATGGTGGCCTGAGGAAGACACCATTGTGAGAGTCACCATGACAACGTATACAGTTTTTGTGACTAGAAGCCCACACCATGGGCAGGTAATCTGATCAGAGACGTCCCATTATTCACACCAACACCACGAGCCAATTTTCCTTAAACGGAAGTATTTCTCACCAGTACCAGTCACTGAGAAACGTTCTCATTTGTCTGGTCATCCTTGTGAGGCTCGATCTAACGTCCGGTGACACATAATACTCTCTCTGTTACGTATTAACAACATGTGACTACAACCTGTAGATTAAGACACAATTCAAAGCAGCGGCTTTATTGACTCAGTTGTACAGACACTAATGCTGGAGATGATGGAAGAAGAGAGGTAATTCTGAGGTGATCAGTCCCTCAGTCTTGATAAAAGGTGAACAGTCCCTCAGTCTTGATAAAAGGTGATTAGTCCCTCAGTCATGATTCATCTCCAGCGGAAGCTGGAGGCCTCAGTCATGATTCATCTCCAGCGGATGCTGGAGGCCTGTCATTATTCATCTCCAGCGGATGCTGGAGGCCTCAGTCATGATTCATCTCCAGCGGATGCTGGAGGCCTCAGTCATGATTCATCTCCAGCGGATGCTGGAGGCCTGTCATTATTCATCTCCAGCGGATGCTGGAGGCCTGTCATTATTCATCTCCAGCGGATGCTGGAGGCCTGTCATTATTCATCTCCAGCGGATGCTGGAGGCCTGTCATTATTCATCTCCAGCGGATGCTGGAGGCCTCAGTCATGATTCATCTCCAGCGGATGCTGGAGGCCTGTCATTATTCATCTCCAGCGGATGCTGGAGGCCTGTCATTATTCATCTCCAGCGGATGCTGGAGGCCTCAGTCATGATTCATCTCCAGCGGATGCTGGAGGCCGCAAACACAGATCACCTCCATCAACTAAAAAAAATTCTTTCTTCCTCCAGAGACTGGCAAATAAATTCCTTCAATAATAACAGTAATGAGTTTTATTCCTGACAATGTTATGTTGCAATGTGCAAGTTGCTTCTGCAGGATGTGCTATGTTGAACCCCTCACAGTTTTAAAAATTATAATAATCATAATAATAATAATTATTATTATTAGTAGTATTGTTGTTGCTGATACTGCTGCCAGCGAGCTCTAGTTGTGAGGCCTCCCTCACGGGTAGACACTCCAGGTGTGTTGACACTCCAGGTGTGTTGACACACTCCAGGTGTGTTGACACATTCCAGGTGTGTTGACACTCAAGGTGTGTTGACACTCCAGGTGTGTTGACACACTCCAGGTGTGTTGACACATTCCAGGTGTGTTGACACTCCAGGTGTGTTGACACTCCAGGTGTGTTGACACACTCCAGGTGTGTTGACACATTCCAGGTGTGTTGACACTCAAGGTGTGTTGACACATTCCAGGTGTGTTGACACACTCCAGGTGTGTTGACACATTCTAGGTGTGTTGACACTCAAGGTGTGTTGACACATTCCAGGTGTGTTGACACTCAAGGTGTGTTGACACATTCCAGGTGTGTAGACACATTCCAGGTGTGTTGACACTCTAGGTGTGTAGATACACTCCAGGTGTGTGGATACACTCCAGGTGTGTTGACACATTCTAGGTGTGTTGACACTCAAGGTGTGTTGACACATTCCAGGTGTGTTGACACATTCCAGGTGTGTTGACACTCCAGGTGTGTTGACACTCCAGGTGTGTTGACACACTCCAGGTGTGTTGACACATTCCAGGTGTGTTGACACTCAAGGTGTGTTGACACATTCCAGGTGTGTTGACACATTCTAGGTGTGTTGACACTCAAGGTGTGTTGACACATTCCAGGTGTGTTGACACATTCCAGGTGTGTTGACACTCAAGGTGTGTTGACACATTCCAGGTGTGTTGACACATTCCAGGTGTGTTGACACACTCCAGGTGTGTTGACACATTCTAGGTGTGTTGACACTCAAAGTGTGTTGACACATTCCAGGTGTGTTGACACATTCCAGGTGTGTTGACACTCAAGGTGTGTTGACACATTCCAGGTGTGTAGACACATTCCAGGTGTGTTGACACTCTAGGTGTGTAGATACACTCCAGGTGTGTGGATACACTCCAGGTGTGTTGACACTCAAGGTGTGTAGACACACTCCAGGTGTGTAGACACATTCCAGGTGTGTTGACACTCCAGGTGTGTAGACACACTCCAGGTGTGTTGACACTCCAGGTGTGTAGACACATTCCAGGTGCGTTGACACTCCAGGTGTGTAGATACACTCCAGATGTGTTGACTCTCTAGGTGTGTAGACACATTCCAGGTGCGTTGACACTCCAGGTGTGTAGATACACTCCAGGTGTGTTGACACTCCAGGTGTGTAGACATTCCAGGTGCGTTGACACTCCAGGTGTGTAGATACACTCCAGATGTGTTGACACTCTAGGTGTGTAGACACATTCCAGGTGTGTTGACACTCAAGGTGTGTAGACACACTCAAGGTGTGTAGACACACTCCAGGTGTGTAGACACATTCCAGGTGTGTTGACACTCCAGGTGTGTAGACACACTCCAGGTGTGTTGACACTCCAGGTGTGTAGACACACTCCAGGTGTGTTGACACTCCAGGTGTGTAGACACATTCCAGGTGTGTTGACACTCCAGGTGTGTAGACACACTCCAGGTGTGTTGACACTCCAGGTGTGTAGACACACTCCAGATGTGTTGACACTCCAGGTGTGTAGACACTCCAGGTGTTGACACTCCTGGTGTGTAGACTCATTCCAGGTGTGTTGACACTCTAGGTGTGTAGACACACTCCAGGTGTGTAGACACACTCCAGGTGTGTTGACACTCCAGGTGTGTTGACACTCCAGGTGTATAGACACACTCCAGGTGTGTAGACACACTCCAGGTGTGTTGACACTCCAGGTGTGTTGACACTCCAGGTGTATAGACACACTCCAGGTGTGTAGACACACTCCAGGTGTGTAGACACACTCCAGGTGTGTTGACACTCTAGGTGTGTAGACACACTCCAGGTCTGTTGACACTCCAGGTGTGTAGACACATTCCAGGAGTGTTGACACTCTAGGTGTGTAGACACATTCCAGGTGTGTTGACACTCCAGGTGTGTTGACACTCCAGATGTATAGACACACTCCAGGTGTGTAGACACACTCCAGGTGTATAGACACACTCCAGGTGTGTTGACACTCAAGGTGTGTAGACACTCCAGGTGTTGACACTCCAGGTGTTGACACTCCAGGTGTTGGCACTCCAGGTGTGTAGACACACTCCAGATGTTGGCACTCCAGGTGTGTAGACACACTCCAGGTGTTGGCACTCCAGGTGTGTAGACACACTCCAGGTGTGTAGACACACTCCAGGTGTATAGACACACTCCAGGTGTGTAGACACACTCCAGGTGTGTAGATACACTCCAGGTGTTGGCACTCCAGGTGTGTAGACACACTCAAGCAACATCTGGGCCAGTGACTACATTGGTCTTCCAACGTGTGAATTACAACGTATAAAATGGCATCAATTTTATATGTAAAGTTTGTAGGGGAAGAGAAAAAAACTGGGAAAAAAAGAGGTCGGTGAGTTTTATGGTGTGTACAAGAGTAGGACGTGTTGGCACACCCAGTACCACCACCACCAGTTTTATGGTGTGTACAAGAGTAGGACGTGTTGGCACACCCAGTGCCACCACCACCAGTTTTATGGTGTGTACAAGAGTAGGGCGTGTTGGCACACCCAGTACCACCACCACCAGTTTTATGGTGTGTACAAGAGTAGGACGTGTTGGCACACCCAGTGCCACCACCACCAGTTTTATGGTGTGTACAAGAGTAGGACGTGTTGGCACACCCAGTGCCACCACCACCAGTTTTATGGTGTGTACAAGAGTAGGGCGTGTTGGCACACCCAGTGCCACCACCACCAGTTTTATGGTGTGTACAAGAGTAGGACGTGTTGGCACACCCAGTGCCACCACCACCAGTTTTATGGTGTGTACAAGAGTAGGACGTGTTGGCACACCCAGTGCCACCACCACCAGTTTTATGGTGTGTACAAGAGTAGGACGTGTTGGCACACCCAGTGCCACCACCACCAGTTTTATGGTGTGTACAAGAGTAGGACGTGTTGGCACACCCAGTGCCACCACCACCAGTTTTATGGTGTGTACAAGAGTAGGGCGTGTTGGCACACCCAGTGCCACCACCACCAGTTTTATGGTGTGTACAAGAGTAGGACGTGTTGGCACACCCAGTGCCACCACCACCAGTTTTATGGTGTGTACAAGAGTAGGACGTGTTGGCACACCCAGTGCCACCACCACCAGTTTTATGGTGTGTACAAGAGTAGGACGTGTTGGCACACCCAGTGCCACCACCACCAGTTTTATGGTGTGTACAAGAGTAGGACGTGTTGGCACACCCAGTGCCACCACCACCAGTTTTATGGTGTGTACAAGAGTAGGACGTGTTGGCACACCCAGTGCCACCACCACCAGTTTTATGGTGTGTACAAGAGTAGGACGTGTTGGCACACCCAGTGCCACCACCACCAGTTTTATGGTGTGTACAAGAGTAGGACGTGTTGGCACACCCAGTGCCACCACCACCAGTTTTATGGTGTGTACAAGAGTAGGACGTGTTGGCACACCCAGTGCCACCACCACCAGTTTTATGGTGTGTACAAGAGTAGGACGTGTTGGCACACCCAGTGCCACCACCACCAGTTTTATGGTGTGTACAAGAGTAGGACGTGTTGGCACACCCAGTGCCACCACCACCAGTTTTATGGTGTGTACAAGAGTAGGACGTGTTGGCACACCCAGTGCCACCACCACCAGTTTTATGGTGTGTACAAGAGTAGGACGTGTTGGCACACCCAGTGCCACCACCACCAGTTTTATGGTGTGTACAAGAGTAGGACGTGTTGGCACACCCAGTGCCACCACCACCAGTTTTATGGTGTGTACAAGAGTAGGACGTGTTGGCACACCCAGTGCCACCACCACCAGTTTTATGGTGTGTACAAGAGTAGGACGTGTTGGCACACCCAGTGCCACCACCACCAGTTTTATGGTGTGTACAAGAGTAGGACGTGTTGGCACACCCAGTGCCACCACCACCAGTTTTATGGTGTGTACAAGAGTAGGACGTGTTGGCACACCCAGTGCCACCACCACCAGTTTTATGGTGTGTACAAGAGTAGGACGTGTTGGCACACCCAGTGCCACCACCACCAGTTTTATGGTGTGTACAAGAGTAGGACGTGTTGGCACACCCAGTGCCACCACCACCAGTTTTATGGTGTGTACAAGAGTAGGACGTGTTGGCACACCCAGTGCCACCACCACCAGTTTTATGGTGTGTACAAGAGTAGGACGTGTTGGCACACCCAGTGCCACCACCACCAGTTTTATGGTGTGTACAAGAGTAGGACGTGTTGGCACACCCAGTGCCACCACCACCAGTTTTATGGTGTGTACAAGAGTAGGGCGTGTTGGCACACCCAGTGCCACCACCACCAGTTTTATGGTGTGTACAAGAGTAGGACGTGTTGGCACACCCAGTGCCACCACCACCAGTTTTATGGTGTGTACAAGAGTAGGACGTGTTGGCACACCCAGTGCCACCACCACCAGTTTTATGGTGTGTACAAGAGTAGGACGTGTTGGCACACCCAGTGCCACCACCACCAGTTTTATGGTGTGTACAAGAGTAGGACGTGTTGGCACACCCAGTGCCACCACCACCAGTTTTATGGTGTGTACAAGAGTAGGACGTGTTGGCACACCCAGTGCCACCACCACCAGTTTTATGGTGTGTACAAGAGTAGGACGTGTTGGCACACCCAGTGCCACCACCACCAGTTTTATGGTGTGTACAAGAGTAGGACGTGTTGGCACACCCAGTACCACCACCACCAGTTTTATGGTGTGTACAAGAGTAGGACGTGTTGGCACACCCAGTGCCACCACCACCAGTTTTATGGTGTGTACAAGAGTAGGACGTGTTGGCACACCCAGTGCCACCACCACCAGTTTTATGGTGTGTACAAGAGTAGGACGTGTTGGCACACCCAGTGCCACCACCACCAGTTTTATGGTGTGTACAAGAGTAGGACGTGTTGGCACACCCAGTGCCACCACCACCAGTTTTATGGTGTGTACAAGAGTAGGACGTGTTGGCACACCCAGTGCCACCACCACCAGTTTTATGGTGTGTACAAGAGTAGGACGTGTTGGCACACCCAGTGCCACCACCACCAGTTTTATGGTGTGTACAAGAGTAGGACGTGTTGGCACACCCAGTGCCACCACCACCAGTTTTATGGTGTGTACAAGAGTAGGGCGTGTTGGCACACCCAGTGCCACCACCACCAGTTTTATGGTGTGTACAAGAGTAGGACGTGTTGGCACACCCAGTGCCACCACCACCAGTTTTATGGTGTGTACAAGAGTAGGACGTGTTGGCACACCCAGTGCCACCACCACCAGTTTTATGGTGTGTACAAGAGTAGGACGTGTTGGCACACCCAGTGCCACCACCACCAGTTTTATGGTGTGTACAAGAGTAGGACGTGTTGGCACACCCAGTGCCACCACCACCAGTTTTATGGTGTGTACAAGAGTAGGACGTGTTGGCACACCCAGTGCCACCACCACCAGTTTTATGGTGTGTACAAGAGTAGGACGTGTTGGCACACCCAGTGCCACCACCACCAGTTTTATGGTGTGTACAAGAGTAGGACGTGTTGGCACACCCAGTGCCACCACCACCAGTTTTATGGTGTGTACAAGAGTAGGACGTGTTGGCACACCCAGTGCCACCACCACCAGTTTTATGGTGTGTACAAGAGTAGGACGTGTTGGCACACCCAGTGCCACCACCACCAGTTTTATGGTGTGTACAAGAGTAGGACGTGTTGGCACACCCAGTGCCACCACCACCAGTTTTATGGTGTGTACAAGAGTAGGACGTGTTGGCACACCCAGTGCCACCACCACCAGTTTTATGGTGTGTACAAGAGTAGGACGTGTTGGCACACCCAGTGCCACCACCACCAGTTTTATGGTGTGTACAAGAGTAGGACGTGTTGGCACACCCAGTGCCACCACCACCAGTTTTATGGTGTGTACAAGAGTAGGACGTGTTGGCACACCCAGTGCCACCACCACCAGTTTTATGGTGTGTACAAGAGTAGGACGTGTTGGCACACCCAGTGCCACCACCACCAGTTTTATGGTGTGTACAAGAGTAGGACGTGTTGGCACACCCAGTGCCACCACCACCAGTTTTATGGTGTGTACAAGAGTAGGACGTGTTGGCACACCCAGTGCCACCACCACCAGTTTTATGGTGTGTACAAGAGTAGGACGTGTTGGCACACCCAGTGCACAGTGCCACCACCACCAGTTTTATGGTGTGTACAAGAGTAGGACGTGTTGGCACACCCAGTGCCACCACCACCAGTTTTATGGTGTGTACAAGAGTAGGACGTGTTGGCACACCCAGTGCCACCACCACCAGTTTTATGGTGTGTACAAGAGTAGGACGTGTTGGCACACCCAGTGCCACCACCACCAGTTTTATGGTGTGTACAAGAGTAGGACGTGTTGGCACACCCAGTGCCACCACCACCAGTTTTATGGTGTGTACAAGAGTAGGACGTGTTGGCACACCCAGTGCCACCACCACCAGTTTTATGGTGTGTACAAGAGTAGGACGTGTTGGCACACCCAGTGCCACCACCACCAGTTTTATGGTGTGTACAAGAGTTTTATGGTGTGTACAAGAGTAGGACGTGTTGGCACACCCAGTGCCACCACCACCAGTTTTATGGTGTGTACAAGAGTAGGACGTGTTGGCACACCCACCCAGTGCCACCACCACCAGTTTTATGGTGTGTACAAGAGTAGGACGTGTTGGCACACCCAGTGCCACCACCACCAGTTTTATGGTGTGTACAAGAGTAGGACGTGTTGGCACACCCAGTGCCACCACCACCAGTTTTATGGTGTGTACAAGAGTAGGACGTGTTGGCACACCCAGTGCCACCACCACCAGTTTTATGGTGTGTACAAGAGTAGGACGTGTTGGCACACCCAGTGCCACCACCACCAGTTTTATGGTGTGTACAAGAGTAGGACGTGTTGGCACACCCAGTGCCACCACCACCAGTTTTATGGTGTGTACAAGAGTAGGACGTGTTGGCACACCCAGTGCCACCACCACCAGTTTTATGGTGTGTACAAGAGTAGGACGTGTTGGCACACCCAGTGCCACCACCACCAGTTTTATGGTGTGTACAAGAGTAGGACGTGTTGGCACACCCAGTGCCACCACCACCAGTTTTATGGTGTGTACAAGAGTAGGACGTGTTGGCACACCCAGTGCCACCACCACCAGTTTTATGGTGTGTACAAGAGTAGGACGTGTTGGCACACCCAGTGCCACCACCACCAGTTTTATGGTGTGTACAAGAGTAGGACGTGTTGGCACACCCAGTGCCACCACCACCAGTTTTATGGTGTGTACAAGAGTAGGACGTGTTGGCACACCCAGTGCCACCACCACCAGTTTTATGGTGTGTACAAGAGTAGGACGTGTTGGCACACCCAGTGCCACCACCACCAGTTTTATGGTGTGTACAAGAGTAGGACGTGTTGGCACACCCAGTGCCACCACCACCAGTTTTATGGTGTGTACAAGAGTAGGACGTGTTGGCACACCCAGTGCCACCACCACCAGTTTTATGGTGTGTACAAGAGTAGGACGTGTTGGCACACCCAGTGCCACCACCACCAGTTTTATGGTGTGTACAAGAGTAGGACGTGTTGGCACACCCAGTGCCACCACCACCAGTTTTATGGTGTGTACAAGAGTAGGACGTGTTGGCACACCCAGTGCCACCACCACCAGTTTTATGGTGTGTACAAGAGTAGGACGTGTTGGCACACCCAGTGCCACCACCACCAGTTTTATGGTGTGTACAAGAGTAGGACGTGTTGGCACACCCAGTGCCACCACCACCAGTTTTATGGTGTGTACAAGAGTAGGACGTGTTGGCACACCCAGTGCCACCACCACCAGTTTTATGGTGTGTACAAGAGTAGGACGTGTTGGCACACCCAGTGCCACCACCACCAGTTTTATGGTGTGTACAAGAGTAGGACGTGTTGGCACACCCAGTGCCACCACCACCAGTTTTATGGTGTGTACAAGAGTAGGACGTGTTGGCACACCCAGTGCCACCACCACCAGTTTTATGGTGTGTACAAGAGTAGGACGTGTTGGCACACCCAGTGCCACCACCACCAGTTTTATGGTGTGTACAAGAGTAGGACGTGTTGGCACACCCAGTGCCACCACCACCAGTTTTATGGTGTGTACAAGAGTAGGACGTGTTGGCACACCCAGTGCCACCACCACCAGTTTTATGGTGTGTACAAGAGTAGGGCGTGTTGGCACACCCAGTGCCACCACCACCAGTTTTATGGTGTGTACAAGTACAAGAGTAGGACGTGTTGGCACACCCAGTGCCACCACCACCAGTTTTATGGTGTGTACAAGAGTAGGACGTGTTGGCACACCCAGTGCCACCACCACCAGTTTTATGGTGTGTACAAGAGTAGGGTGTGTTGGCACACCCAGTGCCACTAGTGCCACCACCACCAGTTTTATGGTGTGTACAAGAATAGGGTGTGTTGGCACACCCAGTGCCACCACCACCAGTTTTATGGTGTGTACAAGTGTAGGACGTGTTGGCACACCCAGTGCCACCACCACCAGTTTTATGGTGTGTACAAGAGTAGGACGTGTTGGCACACCCAGTGCCACCACCACCAGTTTTATGGTGTGTACAAGAGTAGGACGTGTTGGCACACCCAGTGCCACTAGTGCCACCACCACAAGTTTTATGGTGTGTACAAGAGTAGGACGTGTTGGCACACCCAGTACCACCACCACCAGTTTTATGGTGTGTACAAGAGTAGGACGTGTTGGCACACCCAGTGCCACCACCACCAGTTTTATGGTGTGTACAAGAGTAGGACGTGTTGGCACACCCAGTGCCACCACCACAGTTTTATGGTGTGTACAAGAGTAGGACGTGTTGGCACACCCAGTGCCACCACCACCAGTTTTATGGTGAGTACAAGAGTAGGACGTGTTGGCACACCCAGTGCCACCACCACCAGTTTTATGGTGTGTACAAGAGTAGGACGTGTTGGCACACCCAGTGCCACTAGTGCCACCACCACTAGTTTTATGGTGTGTACAAGAGTAGGACGTGTTGGCACACCCAGTGCCACCACCACCAGTTTTATGGTGAGTACAAGAGTAGGACGTGTTGGCACACCCAGTGCCACCACCACCAGTTTTATGGTGTGTACAAGAGTAGGACGTGTTGGCACACCCAGTGCCACTAGTGCCACCACCACCAGTTTTATGGTGTGTACAAGAGTAGGACGTGTTGGCACACCCAGTGCCACCACCACCAGTTTTATGGTGTGTACAAGAGTAAGACGTGTTGGCACACCCAGTGCCACCACCACCAGTTTTATGGTGTGTACAAGAGTAGGACGTGTTGGCACACCCAGTGCCACCATCACCAGTTTTATGGTGTGTACAAGAGTAGGGCGTGTTGGCACACCCAGTGCCACCACCACCAGTTTTATGGTGTGTACAAGAGTAGGACGTGTTGGCACACCCAGTGCCACCACCACCAGTTTTATGGTGTGTACAAGAGTAGGACGTGTTGGCACACCCAGTGCCACCACCACCAGTTTTATGGTGTGTACAAGAGTAGGACGTGTTGGCACACCCAGTGCCACCACCACCAGTTTTATGGTGTGTACAAGAGTAGGACGTGTTGGCACACCCAGTGCCACCACCACCAGTTTTATGGTGTGTACAAGAGTAGGACGTGTTGGCACACCCAGTGCCACCACCACCAGTTTTATGGTGTGTACAAGAGTAGGACGTGTTGGCACACCCAGTGCCACCATCACCAGTTTTATGGTGTGTACAAGAGTAGGGCGTGTTGGCACACCCAGTGCCACCACCACCAGTTTTATGGTGTGTACAAGAGTAGGACGTGTTGGCACACCCAGTGCCACCACCACCAGTTTTATGGTGTGTACAAGAGTAGGACGTGTTGGCACACCCAGTGCCACAACCACAAGTTTTATTGTGCGTACAAAAGTAGGACGTGTTGGCACACCCAGTGCCACCACCACTAGTGTCACCACCACTAGTGCCACCACCACCAGTGGACCACCGCCAGTGTCACCATCCCCAGTATCACCACCATCACCAGTGCCACCACCACTAGTGTCACCACCACTAGTGCCACCACCACCAGTGCACCACCGCCAGTGTCACCATCCCCAGTATCACCACCATCACCAGTGCCACCACCACCATTACCAGTGAACCACCATCACTAGTGCCACCACCACTAGTGCCACCACCACCAGTGCCACCACCACCAGTGCACCAGCACCAGTGTCACCATCCCCAGTATCACCACCATCACCAGTGCCACCACCACCATTACCAGTGAACCACCACCACTAGTACCACCACTACCAGTGTCACCACCACCAG
>NC_091387.1:1574711-1632211 GCF_038502225.1 Cherax quadricarinatus
TGTATGTATGTGGCTATGTATGTGACTGTATGTATGTATGTGACTATGTATGTATGTATGTGACTATGTATGTATGTATGTGACTATGTATGTGACTCTGTATGTATGTATGTGACTCTATGTATGTATGTATGTGACTCTATGTATGTATGTATGTGACTCTATGTATGTATGTATGTGACTCTATGTATGTATGTATGTGACTCTATGTATGTATGTATGTGACTATGTATGTATGTATGTGACTCTATGTATGTATATATGTGACTCTATGTATGTATGTATGTGACTCTATGTATGTGACTCTATGTATGTGACTCTATGTATGTGACTCTATGTATGTATGTATGTGACTCTATGTATGTATGTATGTGACTATGTATGTATGTATGTGACTCTATGTATGTATGTATGTGACTCTATGCATGTATATATGTGACTCTATGTATGTATGTATGTGACTCTATGTATGTATGTATGTATGTGACTCTATGTATGTGACTATGTATGTATGTATATGACTCTATGTATGTATGTATGTGGCTATGTATGTATGTATGTGACTATGTATGTGACTCTATGTATGTGACTATGTATGTATGTATGTATGTGACTATGTATGTGACTATGTATGTATGTATGTGGCTATGTATGTATGTATGTGACTATGTATGTGACTCTATGTATGTATGTATGTGACTCTATGTATGTATGTGGCTATGTATGTATGTATGTGGCTATGTATGTATGTATGTGACTATGTATGTGACTCTATGTATGTATGTATGTGACTCTATGTATGTATGTATGTATGTGACTATGTATGTGACTATGTATGTGACTCTATGTATGTATGTATAGTCCATATTCATAGTTCACCTGTCTCTTTATGTAATGGATATCAGTATGAATATATGTATGTATGTATATACATATACAAACGTAGAGCAGAGGTGGTGTAGCAGCACCAGCACCAGCAGCACCAGCAGCAGCACCAGCAGCAGCAGCAGCACCAGCACCAGCAGCAGCACCAGCACCAGCAGCACCAGCAGCACCAGCACCAGCAGCACCAGCACCAGCAGCACCAGCAGCAGCACCAGCAGCACCAGCAGCACCAGCACCAGCAGCAGCACCAGCACCAGCAGCAGCAGCAGCAGCAGCAGCAGCAGCAGCACCAGCAGCACCAGCACCAGCACCAGCAGCAGCAGCAGCACCAGCAGCAGCAGCAGCAGCAGCACCAGCACCAGCAGCAGCCACAGCAGCAGCACCAGCACCAGCAGCAGCCACAGCAGCAGCAGCAGCACCAGCAGCAGCACCAGCAGCAGCAGCAGCAACAGCAGCAACAGCAGCAACAGCAGCAGCAGCACCAGCAACAGCACCAGCAACAGCAGCAGCAGCACCAGCAACAGCACCAGCAACAACAGCAGCAGCACCAGCAGCACCAGCAACAGCAGCAGCACCAGCAGCAGCAGCAGCAGCAGCACCAGCAGCAGCAGCAGTAGCACCAGCAGCAGCAGCACCAGCAGCAGCACCAGCAGGAACACCAGCAGCAGGAGCAGCAGCAGCACCAGCAGCACCAGCAGCAGCAGCAGCAGCAGCAGCAGCACCAGCACCAGCAGCAGCAGCACCAGTAGCAGCAACCGCAGTAACAACAGCAGCAGCAGCACCAGCAGTACCAGCAGGTCTAACACTAAGGTCACAGTTTTGAACACTTTCCCAGGTCTGGTGTGGGCAGGTCAAGGTAGTCAGTCTGTCCCTTTCTCCTTCCTTCCTCCAGTCTATTCCAGTCGTCTAATCCAGTCATTTAACATTCACCATCCTTGTACTACCTGTTTACTCAGTCTTGTTACAATGAACATGTGTTGCCACCTACAACTGCTGCACCTCTGCCTACAGTTAATATAATTTCCACTTCCACACTGGACACATGTGTTACCACCTACAACTGCTGCACCTCTGCCTACAGTTAATATAATTTCCACTTCCACACTGGACACATGTGTTACCACCTACAACTGCTGCACCTCTGCCTACAGTTAATATAATTTCCACTTCCACACTGGACACATGTGTTGCCACCTACAACTGCTGCACCTCTGCCTACAGTAAATAAGCCAGGTCTTCACACATATGTTGTATTCTTTTCAAGACTGATGAACTGACCACATCGACTCAAGGTTGAGGGACTGATTACCTCAACTCCTGACCTTCACCATTCTCCTTTGTATGGACTGATGAAGCCACTGTGTGGCGAAACGTTGCCTCACTAAAGATATCCAATGTTGCACATGTGTCTAATTTATCAACTTACCGGTTATCTGAACCTTCATCTACAATACCACTTGTTTAAGTCAATTATTCAAACTTCCACTTGTTTAAGTAAGTCAATAGTTCAGTTATTAATTATACGACTTTTTCAAAGTTTTTACCTGACAGTCCTTACAGCCAGTGACTTGCTGACAGTTCTTACAGCCAGTGACTTGCTGACAGTCCTTACAGCCAGTGACTTGCTGACAGTTCTTATAGCCAGTTACTTGCTGACAGTTCTTATAGCCAGTGACTTGCTGACAGTTCTTACAGCCAGTGACTTGCTGACAGTCCTTATAGCCAGTTACTTGCTGACAGTTCTTATAGCCAGTGACTTGCTGACAGTCCTTACAGTCAGTGAATTGCTGACAGTCCTTACAGCCAGTGACTTGCTGACAGTCCTTACAGCCAGTGACTTGCTGACAGTCCTTACAGCCAGTGACTTGCTGACAGTCCTTACAGCCAGTGACTTGCTGACAGTTCTTATAGCCAGTGACTTGCTGACAGTCCTTATAGCCAGTGACTTGCTGACAGTCCTTATAGCCAGTGACTTGCTGACAGTCCTTATAGTCAGTGGCTTGCTGACAGTCCTTATAGCCAGTGACTTGCTGACAGTCCTTACAGCCAGTGACTTGCTGACAGTCCTTACTGCCAGTGACTTGCTGACAGTCCTTACAGCCAGTGACTTGCTGACAGTCCTTACAGCCAGTGACTTGCTGACAGTCCTTATAGCCAGTGACTTGCTGACAGTCCTTATAGCCAGTGACTTGCTGACAGTCCTTACAGCCAGTGACTTGCTGACAGTCCTTACAGCCAGTGACTTGCTGACAGTCCTTACAGCCAGTGACTTGCTGACAGTCCTTACAGCCAGTGACTTGCTGACAGTCCTTACAGCCAGTGACTTGCTGACAGTCCTTACAGCCAGTGACTTGCTGACAGTCCTTACAGCCAGTGACTTGCTGACAGTCCTTACAGCCAGTGACTTGCTGACAGTCCTTACAGCCAGTGACTTGCTGACAGTCCTTACAGCCAGTGACTTGCTGACAGTCCTTACAGCCAGTGACTTGCTGACAGTCCTTACAGCCAGTGACTTGCTGACAGTCCTTACAGCCAGTGACTTGCTGACAGTCCTTACAGCCAGTGACTTGCTGACAGTCCTTACAGCCAGTGACTTGCTGACAGTCCTTACAGCCAGTGACTTGCTGACAGTCCTTACAGCCAGTGACTTGCTGACAGTCCTTACAGCCAGTGACTTGCTGACAGTCCTTACAGCCAGTGACTTGCTGACAGTCCTTACAGCCAGTGACTTGCTGACAGTCCTTACAGCCAGTGACTTGCTGACAGTCCTTACAGCCAGTGACTTGCTGACAGTCCTTACAGCCAGTGACTTGCTGACAGTCCTTACAGCCAGTGACTTGCTGACAGTCCTTACAGCCAGTGACTTGCTGACAGTCCTTACAGCCAGTGACTTGCTGACAGTCCTTACAGCCAGTGACTTGCTGACAGTCCTTACAGCCAGTGACTTGCTGACAGTCCTTACAGCCAGTGACTTGCTGACAGTCCTTACAGCCAGTGACTTGCTGACAGTCCTTACAGCCAGTGACTTGCTGACAGTCCTTACAGCCAGTGACTTGCTGACAGTCCTTACAGCCAGTGACTTGCTGACAGTCCTTACAGCCAGTGACTTGCTGACAGTCCTTACAGCCAGTGACTTGCTGACAGTCCTTACAGCCAGTGACTTGCTGACAGTCCTTACAGCCAGTGACTTGCTGACAGTCCTTACAGCCAGTGACTTGCTGACAGTCCTTACAGCCAGTGACTTGCTGACAGTCCTTACAGCCAGTGACTTGCTGACAGTCCTTACAGCCAGTGACTTGCTGACAGTCCTTACAGCCAGTGACTTGCTGACAGTCATCTTAGTTTACAATGCTTCCTGTCAGCGAGACCATGGAAAGCCCTTCCTAAGATATCATTCTGACAGATTATTCCTAAGGTATCAATCCCAGAGAAACTTCGTTCGGGAGAGAGAAACGTGGTATGGGTGAAAGGTGGTGTGGGTGAGAGAAACGTGGTATGGGCGAAAGGTGGTGTGGGTGAGAGAAACGTGGTATGGGTGAAAGGTGATGTGGGTGAGAGAAACGTGGTATGGGTGAAAGGTGGTGGGGGTGAGAGAAACGTGGTATGGGTGAAAGGTGATGTGGGTGAGAGAAACGTGGTATGGGTGAAAGGTGGTGGGGGTGAGAGAAACGTGGTATGGGTGAAAGGTGGTGTGGGTGAGAGAAACGTGGTATGGGTGAAAGGTGGTGTGGGAGAGAGAAACGTGGTATGGGTGAAAGGTGGTGTGGGTGAGAGAAACGTGGTATGGGTGAGGGAAACGTGGTATGGGTGAAAGGTGGTGTGGGTGAGAGAAACGTGGTGTGGGTGAGAGAAACGTGGTATGGGTGAAAGGTGGTGTGGGTGAGAGAAACGTGGTATGGGTGAAAGGTGGTGTGGGTGAGAGAAACGTGGTATGGGTGAAAGGTGGTGCGGGTGAGAGAAACGTGGTATGGGTGAAAGGTGGTGTGGGTGAGAGAAACGTGGTATGGGTGAAAGGTGGTGTGGGTGAGAGAAACGTGGTATGGGTGAAAGGTGGTGTGGGAGAGAGAAACGTGGTATGGGTGAAAGGTGGTGTGGGTGAGAGAAACGTGGTATGGGTGAGGGAAACGTGGTATGGGTGAAAGGTGGTGTGGGTGAGAGAAACGTGGTATGGGTGAAAGGTGGTGTGGGTGAGAGAAACGTGGTATGGGTGAAAGGTGGAGTGGGTGAGAGAAACGTGGTATGGGTGAAAGGTGATGTGGGTGAGAGAAACGTGGTATGGGTGAAAGGTGGTGTGGGTGAGAGAAACGTGGTATGGGTGAAAGGTGGTGTGGGTGAGAGAAACGTGGTATGGGTGAAAGGTGGTGTGGGTGAGAGAAACGTGGTATGGGTGAAAGGTGGTGTGGGTGAGAAATGTGGTATGGGTGAAAGGTGGTGTGGGTGAGAGAAACGTGGTATGGGTGAAAGGTGGTGTGGGTGAGAGAAATGTGGTATGGGTGAAAGGTGGTGTGGGTGAGAGAAACGTGGTATGGGTGAAAGGTGGTGTGGGTGAGAGAAACGTGGTATGGGTGAAAGGTGGTGTGGGTGAGAGAAATGTGGTATGGGTGAAAGGTGGTGTGGGTGAGAGAAACGTGGTATGGGTGAAAGGTGGTGTGGGTGAGAGAAACGTGGTATGGGTGAAAGGTGGTGTGGGAGAGAGAAACGTGGTATGGGTGAAAGGTGGTGTGGGTGAGAGAAACGTGGTATGGGTGAAAGGTGGTGTGGGTGAGAGAAACGTGGTATGGGTGAAAGGTGGTGTGGGTGAGAGAAACGTGGTATGGGTGAAAGGTGGTGTGGGTGAGAGAAACGTGGTATGGGTGAAAGGTGGTGTGGGTGAGAGAAACGTGGTATGGGTGAAAGGTGGTGTGGGTGAGAGAAACGTGGTATGGGTGAAAGGTGGTGTGGGTGAGAGAAACGTGGTATGGGTGAAAGGTGGTGTGGGTGAGAGAAACGTGGTATGGGTGAAAGGTGGTGTGGGTGAGAGAAACGTGGTATGGGTGAAAGGTGGTGTGGGTGAGAGAAACGTGGTATGGGTGAAAGGTGGTGTGGGTGAGAGAAACGTGGTATGGGTGAAAGGTGGTGTGGGAGAGAGAAACGTGGTATGGGTGAAAGGTGGTGTGGGTGAGAGAAACGTGGTATGGGTGAAAGGTGGTGTGGGTGAGAGAAACGTGGTATGGGTGAAAGGTGGTGTGGGTGAGAGAAACGTGGTATGGGTGAAAGGTGGTGTGGGTGAGAGAAACGTGGTATGGGTGAAAGGTGGTGTGGGTGAGAGAAACGTGGTATGGGTGAAAGGTGGTGTGGGTGAGAGAAACGTGGTATGGGTGAAAGGTGGTGTGGGTGAGAGAAACGTGGTATGGGTGAAAGGTGGTGTGGGTGAGAGAAACGTGGTATGGGTGAAAGGTGGTGTGGGTGAGAGAAACGTGGTATGGGTGAAAGGTGGTGTGGGTGAGAGAAACGTGGTATGGGTGAAAGGTGGTGTGGGTGAGAGAAACGTGGTATGGGTGAAAGGTGGTGTGGGTGAGAGAAACGTGGTATGGGTGAAAGGTGGTGTGGGTGAGAGAAACGTGGTATGGGTGAAAGGTGGCGTGGGTGAGAGAAACGTGGTATGGGTGAAAGGTGGTGTGGGTGAGAGAAACGTGGTATGGGTGAAAGGTGGTGTGGGTGAGAGAAACGTGGTATGGGTGAAAGGTGGCGTGGGTGAGAGAAACGTGGTATGGGTGAAAGGTGGTGTGGGAGAGAGAAACGTGGTATGGGTGAAAGGTGGTGTGGGAGAGAGAAACGTGGTATGGGTGAAAGGTGGTGTGGGTGAGAGAAACGTGGTATGGGTGAAAGGTGGTGTGGGAGAGAGAAACGTGGTATGGGTGAAAGGTGGTGTGGGAGAGAGAAACGTGGTATGGGTGAAAGGTGGTGTGGGAGAGAGAAACGTGGTATGGGTGAAAGGTGGTGTGGGTGAGAGAAACGTGGTATGGGTGAAAGGTGGTGTGGATGAGAGAAACGTGGTATGGGTGAAAGGTGGTGTGGGTGAGAGAAACGTGGTATGGGTGAAAGGTGGTGTGGGTGAGAGAAACGTGGTATGGGTGAAAGGTGGTGTGGGTGTGGTTGCCTGGACAACATTCACGGGACTGAACACTCCATAGTCACATGAATAATCTTACTACAACACCTGTTACTACAACACCTGTGACAACAACACCTGTTACTACAACACCTGTGACAACAACACCTGTTACTACAACACTTATCACAACAATACCTGTCACTACAACACCTGTTACTACAACACCTGTGACAACAACACCTGTTACTACAACACCTGTTACTACAACACCTGTGACAACAACACCTGTTACTACAACACCTGTGACAACAACACCTGTTACTACAACTCCTGTGACAACAACACCTGTTACTACAACACTTATCACAACAATACCTGTCACTACAACACCTGTGACAGCAACACCTGTAACTACGACACTTATCACAACAACACCTGTGACAATACCAGTGACTACAACATCTGCCACAACAATACCTATGAGAACACTTGTGGCAACAACACCTATCACAACAATACCTGAGAACACCTGTGACTACAACACCTGTCACAATAACACCTGTGACTACAACATCTGTGACAACAATATCTGAGAACACTTGTGACTACAACACCTATGACAACACCTGTGAGAGCACCTGGGACAACATTTGTCACACCTGTGACAACAACACTTGAGAACAACTGACAACACCTTGGACAACAGCTGACAGCACTTGTGAGAACACCTGAGAGAATAACTAACACCTGTGAGAAGAACTATAACACCTGTGACAGAATCACTTAAAAACAACCGTGAGAACAGCATTGTCACTTCCCAAATGATTGCTGGTGTGTGTATGCTGGTATGTGTATGCTGGTGTGTGCTGGTGTGTGTATGCTGGTGTGTGTATGCTGGTGTGTGTATGCTGGTGTGTGTATGCTGGTGTGTGTGTGTGCTGGTGTGTGTGTGCTGGTGTGTGTGTGCTGGTGTGTGTGTGCTGGTGTGTGTATGCTGGTGTGTGTGTGCTGGTGTGTGTGTGCTGGTGTGTGTGTGTGCTGGTGTGTGTGTGCTGGTGTGTGTGTGCTGGTGTGTGTGTGCTGGTGTGTGTGTGCTGGTGTGTGTGTGCTGGTGTGTGTGTGCTGGTGTGTGTGTGCTGGTGTGTGTGTGCTGGTGTGTGTGTGTGCTGGTGTGTGTGTGCTGGTGTGTGTGTGTGCTGGTGTGTGTGTGTGCTGGTGTGTGTGTGTGCTGGTGTGTGTGTGCTGGTGTGTGTGTGCTGGTGTGTGTGTGTGCTGGTGTGTGTGTGCTGGTGTGTGTGTGCTGGTGTGTGTGTGCTGGTGTGTGTGTGCTGGTGTGTGTGTGCTGGTGTGTGTGTGCTGGTGTGTGTGTGCTGGTGTGTGTGTGCTGGTGTGTGCTGGTGTGTGTGCGTGTGCTGGTGTGTGTGCTGGTGTGTGTGCTGGTGTGTGTGTGTGTGCTGGTGTGCGTGTGCTGGTGTGTGTGTGTGTGTGCTGGTGTGTGCGTGCTGGTGTGTGTGTGTGCTGGTGTGTGTATGCTGGTGTGTGTATGCTGGTGTGTGTATGCTGGTGTGTGTATGCTGGTGTGTGTATGCTGGTGTGTGTGTGTGCTGGTGTGTGTATGCTGGTGTGTGTGTGTGCTGGTGTGTGTATGCTGGTGTGTGTGTGTGTTGGTGTGTGTGTGTGTTGGTGTGTGTATGCTGGTGTGTGTGTGTTGGTGTGTGTATGCTGGTGTATGCTGGTGTGTGTATGCTGGTGTGTGTGTGCTGGTGTGTGTGCTGGTGTGTGTGTGCTGGTGTGTACTGGTGTGTGTATGCTGGTGTGTGCTGGTGTGTGTATGCTGGTGTGTGCTGGTGTGTGCTGGTGTGTGTGCTGGTGTGTGTATGCTGGTGTGTGCTGGTGTAAATTTACTGGTGTGTGTTGGTGTGTGTGCTGGTGTATGTATGCTGGTGTGTGCTGGTGTGAGTGCTGGTGTGTGTGCTGGTGTATGTATGCTGGTGTGTGTGCTGGTGTGTGTGCTGGTGTATGTATGCTGGTGTGTGCTGGTGTGAGTGCTGGTGTGTGTGCTGGTGTATGTATGCTGGTGTGTGTGCTGGTGTGTGTGCTGGTGTATGTATGCTGGTGTGTGCTGGTGTGAGTGCTGGTGTGTGTGCTGGTGTATGTATGCTGGTGTGTGCTGGTGTGTGTGCTGGTGTGTGTATGCTGGTGTGTGCTGGTGTAAATTTACTGGTGTGTGTATGCTGGTGTGTGCTGGTGTGTGTGCTGGTGTGTGTGCTGGTGTATGTATGCTGGTGTGTGCTGGTGTGTATGCTGGTGTGTGTGCTGGTGTGTGTGCTGGTGTGTGTGCTGGTGTGTGTGCTGGTGTGTGTGCTGGTGTGTGTGCTGGTGTATGTATGCTGGTGTGTGCTGGTGTGTGTGCTGGTGTGTGTGCTGGTGTGTGTGCTGGTGTGTGTGTGGGCTCGTCACGCCTCACCACCAAACCTGCTTCACCAAACAACTTTTCCTCCTTCTCATACATCCTTACTTCCCTCTCTCCCTTCCTCTCATACACCCTTCTTTGCTTCTCCCACTCCTGCGAGAATATAGGAGAAGCTAGTATGTGTGTGTTGTGTGTGTTGTGTGTGTGTGTGTGTGTGTGTGTGTGTGTGTGTGTGTGTGTGTGTGTGTGTGTGTGTGTGTGTGTGTGTGTGTGTGTGTGTGTACTCACCTAACTGTACTCACCTAATTGTGGTTGCAGGGGTCGAGACTCAGCTCCTGGCCCCGCCTCTTCACTGATCGCTACTGGGTCCTCTCTCTCTCTGCTTCCTGAGCTTTGTCATACCTCTTCTTAAAACTATGTATGGTTCCTGCCTCCACTACTTCACTTGCTAGGCTATTCCACTTGCTGACAACTCTATGACTGAAGAAATACTTCCTAACGTCCCTGTGACTCGTCTGAGTCTTCAGCTTCCAGTTGTGACCCCTTGTCCCTGTGTCCCCTCTCTGGAACATCCTATCTCTGTCCACCTTGTCTATTCCCCTCAGTATCTTGTGTGTCGTTATCATGTCTCCCCTGACCCTTCTGTCCTCCAGTGTCGTCAGTTCGATTTCCCTTAACCTTTCCTCGTACGACATTCCCTTGAGCTCTGGGACTAGCCTTGTTGCAAACCTTTGTACTTTCTCTAACTTCTTGACGTGCTTGACCAGGTGTGGGTTCCAGACTGGTGCTGCATACTCCAGTATGGGCCTAACATACACAGTGTACAGTGTCTTGAACGATTCCTTATTAAGGTATCGGAACGCTATTCTCAGGTTTGCCAGGCGCCCGTATGTTGCAGCGGTTATTTGGTTGATGTGTGCCTCCGGTGACGTGCTCGGTGTTATGGTCGCCCCAAGGTCTTTCTCCCTGAGTGAGGTCTGTAGTCTGCCCAAGGTCTTTCTCCTTGAGTGAGGTCTGTAGTCTTTGTCCACCTAGCCTATACTCTGTCTACGGTCTTCTTTGCCCCTCCCCAATCTTCATGACTTTGCATTTGGCTGAATTGAATTCGAGAAGCCAGTTACTGGACCACATGTCCAGCCTGTCCAGGTCTCTTTGTAGTCCTGCCTCATCCTCGTCCGATTTAATTCTTCTCATCAACTTCACGTCATCTGCGAACAGGGACACTTCAGAGTCTATTCCTTCTATCATGTCGTTCACATATATCAAAAATAGCACTGGTCCTAGAACTGGCCCCTGTGGGACCCCGCTCGTAACAGGCGCCCACTGTGATACCTCTTCACGTACCATGACTCGTTGCTGCCTCCCTGTCAGGTATTCCCTTATCCATTGCAGTGCCCTCCCTTTTACATGCGCCTGATCCTCCAGCTTCTGCACTAATCTCTTGTGGGGAACTGTGTCAAAGGCCTTCCTGCAGTCTAGGAAAACGCAATCTACCCACCCCTCTCTCTCGTGTCTTACTTCTGTTACCTTGTCATAAAACTCCAGGAGGTTTGTGATACAAGATTTGCCTTCCATGAACCCATGCTGGTTTTCATTTATAATCTTGTTCCTTTCCAGGTGTTCGACCACTCTCCTCCTGATAATCTTCTCCATGACTTTGCACACAATACATGTCAGAGACACAGGTCTGTAGTTTAGTGCCTCGTTTCTGTTTCCTTTCTTAAATATGGGGACTACATTAGCTATCTTCCATTTCTCAGGTAGTTGCCCAGTTTCAAGGGATGTGTTGAAGATTGTGGTTAGAGGCACGCACAGCGTCTCTGCTCCTTCTCTAAGGACCCATGGGGAGATGTTGTCCGGTCCCATCGCCTTTGAGGTGTCAAGGTCACTTAAGAGCTTCTTCACCTCCTCCTCAGTTGTTCGTATGTCATCCAACACTTGTTGGTATATTCCCTCTTGATGTTCCCTTCTGTGCTCTCTTCCCACAGCCCTTCCTGTCTCTACTGTAAAAACTTCTTTAAATCTCCTGTTCAGCTCCTCACATACCTCCTGATCATTTCTTGTGAGTTCTCCACCTTCTGTCCTTAATCTGATCACCTGGTCTTTGACTGTTGTCTTCCTCCTGATGTGGTTATACAACAGTTTCGGGTCAGTCTTGATTCTCGATCATGTCATTTTCATACTGTCGCTGGGCCTCCCTCCTTACCTGTGCGTACTCATTCCTGGCTCTGCGACTGATCTCCCTATTTTCGTGTGTTCTCTGCCTTCTGTACTTTTCCATTCTCTATTGCACTTTGTTTTTGCCTCCTTACACCGTCGGGTAAACCAGGGGCTTGTTCTGGTCTTCCCGTTGTTACTGTTGCCCTTGGGAATAAACCTTTCCACTGCCTCCTTGCATTTTGTTGTTACATATTCCATCATTTCATTTACTGGCTTTCCTGCCAGTTCTCTGTCCCACTGGACCTCCCGCAGGAAGTTTTTCAACCCTATGTAGTCCCCTCTTTTATAGTCAGGCTTTTCCCATTCAACTCCTGTTATTCTCTCCACTTGCAGCTCTACTATGTATTCAAAGCACAGAACCACGTGGTCGCTAGCTCCTAGGGGACTCTCATACTTGATGTCCTCAATGTCTGAGCTGCCCAGGGTGAACACAAGGTCCAATTTTGCTGGTTCATCCTCCCCTCTCACTCTGGTAGTGTCCTTAACTTGTTGGTGCATGAGGTTTTCCAGCACCACGTCCAACATCCTGGCTCTCCATGTTTCGGGACCCCCACGTGGCTCCAGGTTTTCCCAGTCAATCTCCCTGTGGTTGAAATCCCCCATAACCAGCAACTTTGCTCTGCTGGAATGAGCTCTTCTTGCCACCTCAGCAAGTGTGTCCACCATTGCTCTGTTGCTCTCTTCATATTCCTCTCGTGGCCTCCTGCAGTTCTGTGGTGGATTATACCATCACTGCAATGACCACTTTGTGTTCCCCAGACTGAAGTGTACGTGCTATGTAGTCTCTTTCTCCCGTCTCATCTATGCCTTCCATTTTCTCGAATTTCCATCTGTTTTTTACGAGCAGAGCAACTCCACCTCCCCCCCTGCCCCTTCTATCTTTCCTCATGATCTGGTATCCTGGTGGGAAGATTGCATCTGTTATTGTCTCCGTGAGTTTTATTTCTGTAACTGCTATGATGTCTGGGGACTTCTCATTGATTCTTTCTTGCCATTCCTCATGTTTATTCATTAATCCATCTGCATTTGTGTACCAAACCTTCAACTTCTGTTCTAATACTGTAACTGTGGTGCGGGGGGTGGAAACAGAAGGATCGGTGTGTGATGGTTAGTTTGGATTGTTCAGTTGCCTTGGGGGTGTCGTGGCTGGAGTCCTTCTGCAGGTGTTTCTGGGGGGTGTGCTTGTCCTTCCATTTGATCCTGGGTTATTCTGCTCTCCTTTTTCATTTCCTCCCATTTCTCCTTTCATTTTTGAACTCTCTCTTTTATCGTCTTTCTTTCGTCCTGTGTTCTGTCTCGATCGAGGTACACACTCCGGAACTCCTGCTTGCCTCTCAGCCGTGCTTTCTCCTGCAGGATCATGGTTCGGGTTGATTCTGCCTTGAAAATTACTTTGAGAGGCCGATTCCTTTTCTTTGTGAACCACCCAATTCTCCAAAAATTTGCCACCTGGGTCATGTCCCCCTCGCCTATCACCTTCATGATATCTTCAATCGCTTTTTTCTCCTCCTGCTTTCTTTCATCATAAGTTTCCCCTTTAGCTTCGTCTAGCCCATAGACAAACACGGATCTCTCCCTTTCCACCTCCCACTGTGACTCCCATTGCATCCTCTGATGTGTTTTAGTTCCTTCCCGTGGAGTGTTCCTTCCTTCAGTCCCTTCCCCAGTTATGGCCCCTATGCTTCTTGGTTTGTCCTTCCTGCTCATCTGTTCCTGGCCCCCACAGGTATCTGGTAAGGTCCTTGCACATGTCCTAGTTCCTTCAATGTCTTCCAACCTCTCATTCTGTCCTAGTGTGCTCCCTGTCTTTGTTTTGGCCCCATGTGGGTTTGACAGGACCTCTGCATATAGTTTAGTTTCCATGCTTCCTTCAGACCTGTTGTCTGTGTTTAACTTAGCCATTGCCGATGCTACTTCTGTAATATCTTTGTCTCTGTGCTGTTTCAGATGTCTCAGCTCCTCTTCTAATCTCTCTATCTTGATTTCTGCTGCTGTGGCCTGTTGCTTCCACCTTCTGCATTCTGCTGCTAACCTCTCTTCCATCTTCCTTTCCAGCTCACCTAGTCTCCTTCCCCAGTCTTCCTCCCTTTTTTTGAGCTCTACCTCCCATTCCTCCCTCCCAGATTCGTCCTTGGAGCCCCTTGTCCTCATCCTGGTTCTAAGTTCCCTCGTTGCTCCACAGAAGGGGGGACAGGTGGTTAGGGGGAGGGGAATAGATGGTTAGCAGGAGAGGGGATGGATGGTTGTGGGGGAGGGGGAGGATGGTGTGTGTGTGTGTGTGTTGTGTGTGTGTTTTAAATTTCATTTCTACACACACACCTATTACAAATACCAATTTACGTTTTCCGTATGTATACACGTCTGTAAATTCGCTCAAGCTACTGTCACCAGGCCATGACTACACTGCCAGCACTAACAAACAGTTACACTGTCAGCACTAACAAACAGTTACACTTCCAGCACTAACAAACAGTTACACTTCCAGCACTAACAAACAGTTACACTGTCAGCACTAACAAACCAGTTACACTTCCAGCACTAACAAACAGTTACACTTCCAGCACTAACAAACAGTTACACTTCCAGCACTAACAAACCAGTTACACTTCCAGCACTAACAAACAGTTACACTTCCAGCACTAACAAACAGTTACACTTCCAGAACTAACAAACAGTTACACTTCCAGCACTAACAAACAGTTACACTTCCAGCACTAACAAACCAGTTACACTTCCAGCACTAACAAACAGTTACACTTCCAGCACTAACAAACCAGTTACACTTCCAGCACTAACAAACAGTTACACTTCCAGCACTAACAAACAGTTACACTTCCAGCACTAACAAACCAGTTACACTTCCAGCACTAACAAACAGTTACACTTCCAGCACTAACAAACAGTTACACTTCCAGCACTAACAAACAGTTACACTTCCAGCACTAACAAACCAGTTACACTTCCAGCACTAACAAACAGTTACACTTCCAGCACTAACAAACCAGTTACACTTCCAGCACTAACAAACAGTTACACTTCCAGCACTAACAAACCAGTTACACTTCCAGCACTAACAAACAGTTACACTTCCAGCACTAACAAACAGTTACACTTCCAGAACTAACAAACACTTACACTTCCAGCACTAACAAACCAGTTACACTTCCAGCACTAACAAACAGTTACACTTCCAGCACTAACAAACCAGTTACACTTCCAGCACTAACAAACAGTTACACTTCCAGCACTAACAAACAGTTACACTTCCAGCACTAACAAACAGTTACACTTCCAGCACTAACAAACCAGTTACACTTCCAGCACTAACAAACAGTTACACTGTCAGCACTAACAAACCAGTGACACTTCCAGCACTAACAAACAGTTACACTGCCAGCACTAACAAACCAGTTACACTTCCAGCACTAACAAACAGTTACACTTCCAGCACTAACAAACAGTTACACTTCCAGCACTAACAAACAGTTACACTTCCAGCACTAACAAACAGTTACACTTCCAGCACTAACAAACACTTACACTTCCAGCACTAACAAACAGTTACACTTCCAGCACTAACAAACAGTTACACTTCCAGCACTAACAAACAGTTACACTGTCAGCACTAACAAACAGTTACACTTCCAGCACTAACAAACAGTTACACTGTCAGCACTAACAAACAGTTACACTTCCAGCACTAACAAACAGTTACACTGTCAGCACTAACAAACAGTTACACTTCCAGCACTAACAAACAGTTACACTTCCAGCACTAACAAACAGTTACACTTCCAGCACTAACAAACCAGTTACACTTCCAGCACTAACAAACACTTACACTTCCAGCACTAACAAACAGTTACACTTCCAGCACTAACAAACAGTTACACTTCCAGCACTAACAAACAGTTACACTGTCAGCACTAACAAACAGTTACACTGTCAGCACAAACAAACCAGTTACACTGTCAGCACTAACAAACAGTTACACTGTCAGCACAAACAAACCAGTTACACTTCCAGCACTAACAAACAGTTACACTTCCAGCACTAACAAACCAGTTACACTGTCAGCACTAACAAACAGTTACACTGTCAGCACTAACAAACAGTTACACTGTCAGCACAAACAAACCAGTTACACTGTCAGCACTAACAAACAGTTACACTGTCAGCACAAACAAACCAGTTACACTGCCAGCACTAACAAACAGTTACACTGTCAGCACTAACAAACAGTTACACTGTCAGCACAAACAAACCAGTTACACTGTCAGCACTAACAAACAGTTACACTTCCAGCACTAACAAACCAGTTACACTGTCAGCACTAACAAACAGTTACACTGTCAGCACAAACAAACCAGTTACACTTCCAGCACTAACAAACCAGTTACACTTCCAGCACTAACAAACAGTTACACTTCCAGCACTAACAAACAGTTACACTTCCAGCACTAACAAACAGTTACACTGTCAGCACTAACAAACAGTTACACTTCCAGCACTAACAAACAGTTACACTTCCAGCACTAACAAACACTTACACTTCCAGCACTAACAAACAGTTACACTTCCAGCACTAACAAACAGTTACACTTCCAGCACTAACAAACCAGTTACACTTCCAGCACTAACAAACAGTTACACTGTCAGCACTAACAAACCAGTTACACTTCCAGCACTAACAAACAGTTACACTTCCAGCACTAACAAACAGTTACACTTCCAGCACTAACAAACAGTTACACTGTCAGCACAAACAAACCAGTTACACTTCCAGCACTAACAAACAGCTACACTTCCAGCACTAACAAACAGTTACACTTCCAGCACTAACAAACACTTACACTTCCAGCACTAACAAACCAGTTACACTTCCAGCACTAACAAACAGTTACACTTCCAGCACTAACAAACAGTTACACTTCCAGCACTAACAAACAGTTACACTGTCAGCACTAACAAACAGTTACACTTCCAGCACTAACAAACAGTTACACTGTCAGCACTAACAAACCAGTTACACTTCCAGCACTAACAAACAGTTACACTTCCAGCACTAACAAACAGTTACACTTCCAGCACTAACAAACAGTTACACTTCCAGCACTAACAAACAGTTACACTTCCAGCACTAACAAACCAGTTACACTTCCAGCACTAACAAACAGTTACACTTCCAGCACTAACAAACAGTTACACTTCCAGCACTAACAAACAGTTACACTGTCAGCACAAACAAACCAGTTACACTTCCAGCACTAACAAACAGTTACACTGCCAGCACTAACAAACAGTTACACTTCCAGCACTAACAAACACTTACACTTCCAGCACTAACAAACACTTACACTTCCAGCACTAACAAACCAGTTACACTTCCAGCACTAACAAACAGTTACACTTCCAGCACTAACAAACAGTTACACTTCCAGCACTAACAAACCAGTTACACTTCCAGCACTAACAAACACTTACACTTCCAGCACTAACAAACCAGTTACACTTCCAGCACTAACAAACAGTTACACTTCCAGCACTAACAAACAGTTACACTTCCAGCACTAACAAACCAGTTACACTTCCAGCACTAACTAACCAGTTACACTTCCAGCACTAACCAGTTACACTTGAGTCATTACAAAAGACAATGTTACCAGAAAAAGCTCAGGAACTAGTTAGTAGACATATGGTTGAAGTGTACATGAGTGAGGATGTGAGTTTGGTCCTAACGTGCTCCTGGACTACCTTGTCAACAATCCCTCATCTACACTGACAAGTCTTAACGAGCATCAAGTCATTATCAGATTCTAGTTTGTGGTCAACCCGACTTACATTATTAACATTGGATTAGTTCTCAATATATTAATGTTTTGAGGTGGTGGAAGTGTGTGTGTGTGTGTGTGTGTGTGTGTGTGTGTGTGTGTGTGTGTGTGTGTGTGTGTGTGTACTCACCTAGTTGTGGTTGCACGGGTCGAGTCACAGCTCCTGTGTGTTTCACTATGGATAATATTAAGAACTTTACACAGAGTGAAACATGACTTTACAAAGCCCTACACAGGGTGAACCACAACTTTATAAAGCCCTACACAGAGTGAACCACAACTTTACAAAGCTCTACACAGGGTGAACCACAACTTTACAAAGCCCTACACAGGGTGAACCACAACTTTATAAAGCCCTACACAGAGTGAACCACAACTTTACAAAGCTCTACACAGAGTGAACCACAACTTTATAAAGCCCTACACAGAGTGAACCACAACCTTACAAAGCTCTACAGAGTGAACCACAACTTTACAAAGCTCTACACAGAGTGAACCACAACTTTACAAAGCCCTACATAGACGCTAACGTTCTGCCAAACAAACCAGGTTTATCAACTGGGCTCCCACAGTAACAATCACAAACCCGGTTTATCAACTGGGCTCCCACAGTAACAATCACAAACCAGGTTTATCAACTGGGCTCCCACAGTAACAATCACAAACCCGGTTTATCAACTGGGCTCCCACAGTAACAATCACAAACCAGGTTTATCAACTGGGCTCCCACAGTAACAATCACAAACCCGATTTACCAACTCGGCTCCCACAGTGTCCTGCAGGTTCGGTAACGTGGATTGGGTAAAGGTGACTCACATAGGCAATAACGGAGTATAATTAAAATGGAATATATGGGAAGCGCCCAGCCTGACCTACGTCTCCGCTCCCTATCTTTAGACTGACTCACCAGATGTCTAGGAGTGAGCGGCGCTCAAAAACATGCTAGGGTCAGCTGCAACAGTGAATAACAAGTGATTCACACAGACGGTTGGTAGTGAGTCACTATGACACTGGTAACTGGTTACTGGTACTGGTACTACTAACAGCTCGGCGACGCTACCGTATGTCATCCCGACATACAGCTAATACAGTGGACCCCCGGTTAACGATATTTTTTCACTCCAGAAGTATGTTCAGGTGCCAGTACTGACCGAATTTGTTCCCATAAGGAATATTGTGAAGTAGATTAGTCCATTTCAGACCCCCAAACATACACGTACAAACGCACTTACATAAATACACTTACATAATTGGTCACATTCGGAGGTGATCATTATGCAGGGGTCCACTGTACCAACTAGAGATGGCAGGCATACAGCTTGGGCTGATTCTATACAATCTCGAAATACACAAGAATTGAACATTATACATAAGGAGAATATTGGAATGGAAGCTAACGTAACTCACTATAATACATTACAAGGTATGACATAGCACAACTCAAAGAATAAACTCAACATTGGAATTACACAAGAAAAGCGACCAAAAATTTTTTTGATTGATCGATCTGTATTCATGTGATCTACGGATTCCGAGGAAGAAATATATACAAAGAAAGAAGTGTTTAACAGAAAGGCAGATTCGGTGCACTCAAATCTAGACTGTTAATTCTCAGAATTCGGAGAGAACGTGAACACTAAACAAAAATTCTTAAATATTGATAAGTTGATACTGTAATTATTCATCTATACAGGTTATTTACATTTAACCCCAACTCTGCTAGGGTGAGATTGATATATGCAGAATGGGTGTCATCTCTGGGAGGATCAGACTCTGTTGCACTGGCTAACTCATGCCGTATTTGAGGCAAATCTGAATTGGTAGTTACAAATGATACTTGAAGATTTCTCAATACCTGTCGTGTACGTAGGGAATAACGACATTCAGGTTGATCGTCTGACTGAGTATCAGAGGTAGAGAGTACAGGATCAGGAGGATTGTCAGAGTCTGTCACATAAGTCACAGGATCAGGAGGATTGTCAGAGTCTGTCACATAAGTCACAGGATCAGGAGGATTGTCAGAGTCTGTCACATAAGTCACAGGATCAGGAGGATTGTCAGAGTCTGTCACATAAGTCACAGGATCAGGAGGATTGTCAGAGTCTGTCACATAAGTCACAGGATCAGGAGGATTGTCAGAGTCTGTCACATAAGTCTTGGAACATCATTATCACATACTAACTTCACATGATCTAAATGCCATTCTTTATATTAACTAGTACTAAAATCTCTAACCTTATACTTATTACCAGTGATATGTTGTTCAACTACTCGATAAGGACCAACAAACTTTTGATCAAGCTTAGGCAGTGCAGACGTTTTGTTAAAGTTAGTCAGCATAACTCTCGTAACAATCACAAACCCGGTTTATCAACTGGGCTCCCACAGTAACAATCACAAACCAGATTTATCAACTGGGCTCCCATAGTAACAATCACAAACCAGATTTATCAACTGGGCTCCCACAGTAACAATCACATATAAGAACATAAGAACATAAGAATGTAGGAACACTGCAGAAGGCCTACTGGCCCATACGAGGCAGGTCCTTATCAAAACGACAACTACCTAGAGCTACTCAAGAAACAACTCCAGCACCCCCCAACACCAATCAAACCCAGCCCCTCCCACTCATATATTTGTCCAGTCTCTTCTTAAAGCTACCCAAGGTCCTAGCCTCTATCACCCCACTGGGAAGACTGTTCCACGCATCTACAACTCTGTTAGAAAACCAGTACTTACCTATGTCCTTTCTAAATCTAAATTTATCCAACTTAAATCCATTATTCCTGGTTCTTACCTGGTTCGACACCCTCAGTACTTTATTAATGTCTCCCTTGTTTATGCCCGTCATCCACTTATACACTTCAATGATATCTCCCCTCATTCTACGCCTCTCCAGAGAGTGGAGATTTAAGGCTTTAAGTCTATCTTCATACGGGAGGTTCCTTACACAGTAAATCATTTTAGTCATTCTTCTCTGTATGTTCTCTAATGAGTCTATGTCCATCCTGTAGTAAGGGGACCAAAACTGAGCAGCATAATCTAAATGAGGCCTCACTAGTGATGTATAGAGCTGTAAAATAACTTTTGGACTTCTGTTACTTATACTTCTTGAGATAAATCCAAGTAATCTGCTGGCCTTGTTGCGCACACTGAGGCACTGCTGTCTTGGCTTTAGATTTCTGCTTACCATGACTCCCAAGTCTTTTTCACATTCTGTATGATCAAGCTCTACTTCACCTAGATTATAGCTTCGAGGGTTATTTTCATTACCAAGGGCAAGTACCTTACACTTATCCACATTAAACTTCATCTGCCATTTCTCAGACCAAGACATTAATTTGTTCAAATCGTCCTGGAGTTCATTGATATCCTCCTCAGAGTGAATTATACGGCCTATCTTTGTATCATCAGCAAACTTACTCATGTCACTAGTAATCCCTTCATCAAGGTCATTAATGTAAATTATGAACAAGAGAGGGCCTAAAACTGATCCTTGTGGAACGCCACTAGTGACTAATCCCCATTCAGATTTCACTCCATTAATGGTAACTCTCTGCTTTCTATTGGTAAGCCATGCCTCAATCCATGCTAGAACTTTACCTCCTATACCATGAGCTGCCACTTTTCTTAAGAGTCTCTTGTGAGGTACTCTGTCGAAGGCTTTACTAAAATCCAAATAAACAATATCATATTCCTTATTACTGTCAACTGCCTCAAATGTTCTATTGAAGAACGTCAGTAAGTTTGTCAGGCAGGAACGACCTCTCGTGAATCCATGCTGAGATTCATTTATCAAGTTATGCTCTTCAAGGTGACTTCTGATAATGTCAGCTATAATTGATTCTAATAACTTGCCCACAGCAACAATCACAAACCAGGTTTATCAACTGGGTTTCCACAGTAACAATCACAAACCAGGTTTATCAAATGGGCTCCCACAGCAACAATCACAAACCAGGTTTATCAACTGGGCTCCCACAGTAACAATCACAAACCCGGTTTATCACCTGGGCCCCCACAGCAACAATCACAAACCAGGTTTATCAACTGGGCTCCCACAGTAACAATCACAAACCAGGTTTATCAACTGGGCTTCCACAGTAACAATCACAAGCCAGATTTATCAACTGGGCCCCCACAGTAACAATCACAAACCAGATTTATCAACTGGGGTCCCACAGTAACAATCACAAACCAGGTTTATCAACTGGGCTCCCACAGTAACAATCACAAACCAGGTTTATCAACTGGGCTCCCACAGTAACAATCACAAACAAGGTTTATCAACTGGGCTCCCACAGTAACAATCACAAGAGCAAGACACTCGATCCTTCCACTATGGGAGAAAAACGATATATTACCAGACGAAGAACGCCTCGGCAATTTCATCACTCATACGTGGTCAGCATCGTTCTTTACGACGCACGAAGCAATTTGAATAAATTTAGACAATTCTGCCATCACTGCCTCGTATTTTTGGGGAATAATTTTGGTTCAGAATTCGCGTCACTGGAGGCAAGAAGAGCGAAAAACTGTATTAGTATTATAGAGAAAAAAACTGCAAATAACTGCATGATAGAGCGGTAATATAGAGCTATATAATTGTATGATAGAGCGGTAATATAGAGCTATATAATTGTCAGATGTTTAAATAATATTAAAGACGGTATTTACTGCTCTAGTACTACTAAGTAGGGATACATAACACTGCTCTACAACTTAAAATAGGGATACATAACACTGCTCTACAACTTAAAATAGGGATACATAACACTGCTCTACAACTTAAAATAGGGATACATAACACTGCTCTACAACTTAAAATAGGGATACATAACACTGCTCTACAACTTAAAATAGGGATACATAACACTGCTCTACAACATCTAAAATAGGTATACATAACACTGGTCTACAACATCTAAAATAGGTATACATAACACTGGTCTAAACACTTATAACAGGGATACATAACACTGATCTAAATACTTACAACAGGGATACATAACACTGATTTAAACACTTATAACAGGGATACATAACACTAATCTAAACACTTATAACAGGGATACATAACACTGATCTAAACACTTCAGAGATACATAACACTGACCTAAACACTTATAACAGGGATACATAACACTGACCTAAACACTTCAGAGATACATAACACTGACCTAAACACTTATAACAGAGATACATAACACTGACCTAAACACTTCAGAGATACATAACACTGATCTAAACACTTCAGAGATACATAACACTGACCTAAACACTTCAGAGATACATAACACTGACCTAAACACTTCAGAGATACATAACACTGACCTAAACACTTCAGAGATACATAACACTGACCTAAACACTTCAGAGATACATAACACTGACCTAAACACTTCAGAGATACATAACACTGACCTAAACACTTCAGAGATACATAACACTGACCTAAACACTTCAGAGATACATAACACTGACCTAAACACTTCAGAGATACATAACACTGACCTAAACACTTCAGAGATACATAACACTGACCTAAACACTTCAGAGATACATAACACTGACCTAAACACTTCAGAGATACATAACACTGACCTAAACACTTCAGAGATACATAACACTGACCTAAACACTTCAGAGATACATAACACTGATCTAAACACCCCAGAGATACATAACACTGACCTAAACACCCCAGAGATACATAACACTGACCTAAACACCCCAGAGATACATAACACTGACCTAAACACCCCAGAGATACATAACACTGACCTAAACACTTCAGATAAATAACACAAAGAATTACACTCTAAATGAAAAAAAACAGAATTACTATTGAAAATTTCTCAGAAAACCCAGAAAAGTGGTATTTAGAAAGTGGTATTTAGAAAGTGGTATTTAGAAAGTGGTATTTAGAAAGTGGTATTTACAAAGTGGTATTTAGAAAGTGGTATTTAGAAAGTGGTATTTAGAAAGTGGTATTTAGAAAGTGGTATTTAGAAAGTGGTATTTAGAAAGTGGTATTTAGAAAGTGGTATTTAGAAAGTGGTATTTACAAAGTGGTATTTAGAAAGTGGTATTTAGAAAGTGGTATTTACAAAGTGGTATTTACAAAGTGGTATTTAGAAAGTGGTATTTAGAAAGTGGTATTTACAAAGTGGTATTTAGAAAGTGGTATTTAGAAAGTGGTATTTAGAAAGTGGTATTTAGAAAGTGGTATTTAGAAAGTGGTATTTAGAAAGTGGCATTTAGAAAGTGGTATTTAGAAAGTGGTATTTAGAAAGTGTGGTATTTAGAAAGTGGTATTTAGAAAGTGGTATTTACAAAGTGGTATTTAGAAAGTGGTATTTAGAAAGTGGTATTTAGAAAGTGGTATTTACAAAGTGGTATTTAGAAAGTAGTATTTAAAAAGTAGTATTTAAAAAGTGGTATTTAGAAAGTGGTATTTAAAAAGTGGTATTTACAAAGTGGTATTTACAAAGTGGTATTTAGAAAGTGGTATTTACAAAGTGGTATTTAGAAAGTAGTATTTAAAAAGTGGTATTTAGAAAGTGGTATTTAAAAAGTGGTATTTAGAAAGTGGTATTTACAAAGTGGTATTTAGAAAGTGGTATTTACAAAGTGGTATTTACAAAGTGGTATTTAGAAAGTGGTATTTAGAAAGTGGTATTTAGAAAGTGGTATTTACAAAGTGGTATTTACAAAGTGGTATTTAGAAAGTGGTATTTACAAAGTGGTATTTACAAAGTGGTATTTAGAAAGTGGTATTTACAAAGTGGTAGAAAAAATATAAAAATTCAACTTCTTTCTCTTTAAGCGGGTTTACTATACTAGCCATTAAAACGGTTAATGTAATAATGGAACAAGCAGTTCATGGTTACGAGAGAAAAGTGCAGGCAACGTTTCGCTCGGTCTTGGACGAAAGGTATGATTTAATAAGAGTCCAGGACCGAAGCGTCGCCTTTTGGCTTAGTCTTAAAAGTGAGGGTTAGTTGTGAATTGTTGTAGTCACGGTACTGTGGGTTAGTTGTGAATTGTTGTAGTCACGGTACTGTGGGTTAGTTGTGAATTGTTGTAGTCACGGTACTGTGGGTTAGTTGTGAATTGTTGTAGTCACGGTACTGTGTGTTAGTTGTGAATTGTTGTAGTCACGGTACTGTGGGTTAGTTGTGAATTGTTGTAGTCACGGTACTGTGGGTTAGTTGTGAATTGTTGTAGTCACGGTACTGTGGGTTAGTTGTGAATTGTTGTAGTCACGGTACTGTGGGTTAGTTGTGAATTGTTGTAGTCACGGTACTGTGGGTTAGTTGTGAATTGTTGTAGTCACGGTACTGTGTGTTAGTTGTGAATTGTTGTAGTCACGGTACTGTGGGTTAGTTGTGAATTGTTGTAGTCACGGTACTGTGGGTTAGTTGTGAATTGTTGTAGTCACGGTACTGTGGGTTAGTTGTGAATTGTTGTAGTCACGGTACTGTGTGTTAGTTGTGAATTGTTGTAGTCACGGTACTGTGGGTTAGTTGTGAATTATTGCAGTCACGGTACTGTGGGTTAGTTGTGAATTGTTGTAGTCACGGTACTGTGAGTTAGTTGTGAATTGTTGTAGTCACGGTACTGTGAGTTAGTTGTGAATTGTTGTAGTCACGGTACTGTGTGTTAGTTGTGAATTGTTGTAGTCACGGTACTGTGTGTTAGTTGTGAATTGTTGTAGTCACGGTACTGCGTGTTAGTTGTGAATTGTTGTAGTCACGGTACTGAGTTAGTTGTGAATTGTTGTAGTCACGGTACTGTGGGTTAGTTGTGAATTGTTGTAGTCACGGTACTGTGGGTTAGTTGTGAATTGTTGTAGTCACGGTACTGTGGGTTAGTTGTGAATTGTTGTAGTCACGGTACTGTGAGTTAGTTGTGAATTGTTGTAGTCACGGTACTGTGGGTTAGTTGTGAATTGTTGTAGTCACGGTACTGTGGGTTAGTTGTGAATTGTTGTAGTCACGGTACTGTGGGTTAGTTGTGAATTGTTGTAGTCACGGTACTGTGGGTTAGTTGTGAATTGTTGTAGTCACGGTACTGTGTGTCAGTTGTGAATTGTTGTAGTCACGGTACTGTGAGTTAGTTGTGAATTGTTGTAGTCACGGTACTGTGGGTTAGTTGTGAATTGTTGTAGTCACGGTACTGTGGGTTAGTTGTGAATTGTTGTAGTCACGGTACTGTGGGTTAGTTGTGAATTGTTGTAGTCACGGTACTGTGGGTTAGTTGTGAATTGTTGTAGTCACGGTACTGTGGGTTAGTTGTGAATTGTTGTAGTCACGGTACTGTGAGTTAGTTGTGAATTGTTGCAGGCACGGTACTGTGAGTTGTGAATTGTTGCAGGCACGGTACTGTGAGTTAGTTGTGAATTGTTGCAGGCACGGTACTGTGTGTTAGTTGTGAATTGTTGCAGGCACGGTACTGTGAGTTGTGAATTGTTGCAGGCACGGTACTGTGAGTTAGTTGTGAATTGTTGCAGGCACGGTACTGTGAGTTGTGAATTGTTGCAGGCACGGTACTGTGAGTTGTGAATTGTTGCAGGCACGGTACTGTGAGTTGTGAATTGTTGCAGGCACGGTACTGTGAGTTGTGAATTGTTGCAGGCACGGTACTGTGAGTTGTGAATTGTTGCAGGCACGGTACTGTGAGTTGTGAATTGTTGCAGGCACGGTACTGTGAGTTGTGAATTGTTGCAGGCACGGTACTGTGAGTTGTGAATTGTTGCAGGCACGGTACTGTGAGTTGTGAATTGTTGTAGGCACGGTACTGTGAGTTGTGAATTGTTGCAGGCACGGTACTGTGAGTTGTGAATTGTTGTAGGCACGGTACTGTGAGTTGTGAATTGTTGTAGGCACGGTACTGTGAGTTGTGAATTGTTGCAGGCACGGTACTGTGAGTTGTGAATTGTTGCAGGCACGGTACTGTGAGTTGTGAATTGTTGCAGGCACGGTACTGTGAGTTAGTTATGAACTATAGCATCCATGGTATTACTGTGACATACTCCCAGAATACTTGACCCATAAAACACAGTTTCAATCTTATCTGAAGGACAAGCAAAGGTTACTTTGATTTTTTGAGAGTTATCTAAGAGGGTAATTTATACACATATTACTATGCAATAACCGCGAACAAGCGATATAATATATAAAACAACCACGGGGAGAGTTAAATGATATCTCTAGGCCTTTCGTGCTGCAATAAACTCATCTTCAGGAGCTTTCAATGTTGGAGAAATCAGTAGGACGTCCAGGTAGATTCGTTCACGGGACGACTCTAGACCTAGAGCTGCCACACAACATTTTGAGATGGATGTGATGTCAAAACACATAGACTGCTGAACACGTTTCTGTTCACACGGTCTTTCTCATAAACTCTCAGCCTGGTTTATGTGAGGTTTTAAATCAGGTTTATAAAGCACCACTGAAACATGACTTTATAAAGCTCTACACTGTGTGAAACATGACTTTATAAAGCTCTACACTGTGTGAAACATGACTTTATAAAGCTCTACACTGAGTGAAACATGACTTTATAAAGCTCTACACTGTGTGAAACATGACTTTATAAAGCTCTACACTGTGTGAAACATGACTTTATAAAGCTCTACACTGAGTGAAACATGACTTTATAAAGCTCTACACTGTGTGAAACATGACTTTATAAAGCTCTACACTGAGTGAAACATGACTTTATAAAGCTCTACACTGAGTGAAACATGACTTTATAAAGCTCTACACTGTGTGAAACATGACTTTATAAAGCTCTACACTGAGTGAAACACGACTTTATAAAGCTCTATAATGAATGAAACTTGACTTTATAAAGCTCTACACCGAGTGAAACATGACTTGATAAAGCTCAACACCGAGTGAAACATAACTTGATAAAGCTCTACACAGAAACATAACTTGATAAAGCTCTACAGTGAAACATAACTTGATAAAGCTCTACAGAGTGAAACATAACTTGATAAAGCTCTACAGAGTACAAAAACTTGTGGCAACAACTGCTAGTTTTCCAACCTGATAATGTTGACAGTATGATACGAGTAGACAAAAATGCTGGTCCTTAAAAGTAGACAAAATTGTTTGCCTTCAAGAGTAGACAAAATTGCTTACCTTCAAGAGTAGACAAAATTGTTTGCCTCCAAGAGTAGACAAAATTGCTTGCCTCCAAGAGTAGACAAAATTGCTTGCCTTCAAGAGTAGACAAAATTGCTTGCCTGCAAAAATAGACAAAATTGTTTGCCTTCAAGAGTAGACAAAATTGCTTGGATTAAAAAGTAGACAAAATTGCTTGCCTTTAAGAGTAGACAAAGTTGTTTGCCTCCAAGAGTAGACAAAATTGCTTGCCTCCAAGAGTAGACAAAATTGCTTGCCTTTAAGAGTAGACAAAATTGCTTGCCTCCAAGAGTAGACAAAATTGCTTGCCTTCAAGAGTAGACAAAATTGCTTACCTTCAAGAGTAGACAAAATTGCTTGCCTCCAAGAGTAGACAAAATTGCTTGCCTCCAAGAGTAGACAAAATTGCTTGCCTCCAAGAGTAGACAAAATTGCTTGCCTTCAAGAGTAGACAAAATTGCTTGCCTGCAAGAATAGACAAAATTGTTTGCCTTCAAGAGTAGACAAAATTGCTTGCCTTCAAGAGTAGACAAAATTGTTTGCCTTCAAGAGTAGACAAAATTGCTTGCCTGCAAGAGTAGACAAAATTGTTTGCCTTCAAGAGTAGACAAAATTGCTTGCCTTCAAGAGTAGACAAAATTGCTTGCCTGCAAGAGTAGACAAAATTGCTTGCCTTCAAGAGTAGACAAAATTGCTTGCCTTCAAGAGTAGACAAAATTGCTTGCCTTCAAGAGTAGACAAAATTGCTTGCCTCCAAGAGTAGGCAAAATTGCTTGCCTCCAAGAGTAGACAAAATTGTTTGCCTTTAAGAGTAGACAAAATTGTTTGCCTTCAAGAGTATACAAAATTGCTTGCCTTCAAGAGTAGACAAAATTGCTTGGATTAAAAAGTAGACAAAATTGCTTGCCTTTAAGAGTAGACAAAGTTGTTTGCCTCCAAGAGTAGACAAAATTGCTTGCCTCCAAGAGTAGACAAAATTGCTTGCCTTTAAGAGTAGACAAAATTGCTTGCCTTCAAGAGTAGACAAAATTGTTTGCCTTCAAGAGTAGACAAAATTGTTTGCCTTCAAGAGTAGACAAAATTGTTTGCCTTCAAGAGTAGACAAAACTGCTTGCCTTAAAAATGCAAAATCATACTTGCTTTAAGCTTATACAGAGATGATTGCTTTAAAAGTAAACAAAGTTGTTTGCTTTAAGATTATAGAGATGATTGCTTTAAAAGTAAACAAAGTTGTTTGCTTTAAGAGTAAACAAAGTTGCTTGCTTTAAAAGTAAACAAAGTTGCTTGCTTTAAAAGTAAACAAAGTTGTTTGCTTTAAGAGTAAACAAAGTTGCTTGCTTTAAAAGTAAACAAAGTTGTTTGCTTTAAGGGTAAACAAAGTTGCTTGCTTTAAAAGTAAACAAAGTTGTTTGCTTTAAGGGTAAACAAAGTTGCTTGCTTTAAGGATAAACAAAGTTGCTTGCTTTAAGAGTAAACAAAGTTGCTTGCTTTAAAAGTAAACAAAGTTGTTTGCTTTAAGGGTAAACAAAGTTGCTTGCTTTAAGGATAAACAAAGTTGCTTGCTTTAAGAGTAAACAAAGTTGTTTGCTTTAAGAGTAAACAAAGTTGTTTGCTTTAATAGTAAACAAAGTTGTTTGGTTTAAAAGTAAACAAAGTTGCTTGCTTTAAGAGTAAACAAAGTTGTTTGCTTTAAGGGTAAACAAAGTTGCTTGCTTTAAGAGTAAACAAAGTTGTTTGCTTTAAGGGTAAACAAAGTTGTTTGCTTTAAGAGTAAAAAAAGTTGTTTACTTTAACAGTTAACAAAGTTGCTTGCTTTAAGGGTAAACAAAGTTGTTTGCTTTAAGAGTAAACAAAGTTGCTTACTTTAAGAGTTAACGAAGTTGTTTGCTTTAAAAGTAAACAAAGTTGTTTGCTTTAAGAGTAAACAAAGTTGTTTGCTTTAAGAGTAAACAAAGTTGTTTGCTTTAAGAGTAAACAAAGTTGCTTGCTTTAAGAGTAAACAAAGTTGTCTGCTTTAAGAGTAAACAAAGTTATTTGCTCTAAAAATACAGGAATTTAGAGATGGTGTTTTCTTGGCCCGACCTTAAGAAAGTCGATGTTTTGTTTACGGTAAGACACTACCTAACACGGGAATCTGGACTTTAATGGGAAGGGCTTGGGTCTTGGGTCTTGGGTCTTGGCTTGGGGTTTGGGTCTTGGCTTGGGTTTTGGGTCTTGGCTTGGGGTTTGGGGCGAGAGGACATGCGTTTAAATCTTACTTGGTAATCCGTATTCTTGGACTCGTCTAATGGGCTCCACTCGCCGATCTGACTGGCTGATGGTAGGGTAGGTGTTCCCTGTGAAAAGGAATTTATGTACCAGTCACACTAGAAATTGCACGCCTGTAAATGTTCTAAATACTGCCTATAACAACATGGGCCTACCTCAAAAACCTGACATTTTTCCGAGATTTACATTTGTTAGAGAAAAATCTGCACATTTCGCCCACTTAACGATGTAATTAATGATCGGTATTTATCATAGAGACGTTTTGCAGTATTTTATTTATTTATTAACAATTTGAGCACACATACAGTAAGAATTATTATTGTATTTATGGGGTGACGGCAAACCCATTTAATCATACAATATCTGAGGAATGGGGGAATAATAATGACTGAATCAGTGAATGGTAGGGGAGAAATCCCCCCATGAACGACAGTGTTGACATCAGAATCACTTCTAACAGCTTTAGCAATAGAGTTGTACACGCCTGTAATAACTGCTACTCTATATCCACCTCTCACTTCTTATCAAAAATATTTAAGATATTGCAATTATTAACGTAAATGGTAATATTAGACTCGACGTAAGTGCAGGCCTCCTGATAGATAGAAAATAGAGAGAAAATAGATAAAAATACCAACATTTACATCTATCTGTTGTTGAGAACGTTACGAGGTCCAGACGCAACTGTGAAGGAATACTGTGAAGGAATACTGTGAAGGAATACTGTGAAGGAATACTGTGAAGGAATACTGTGAAGGAATACTGTGAAGGAATACTGTGAAGGAAGACTGTGAAGGAAGACTGTGAAGGAATACTGTGAAGGAATACTGTGAAGGAATACTGTGAAGGAATACTGTGAAGGAATACTGTGAAGGAATACTGTGAAGGAATACTGTGAAGGAAGACTGTGAAGGAAGACTGTGAAGGAATACTGTGAAGGAATACTGTGAAGGAAGACTGTGAAGGAAGACTGTGAAGGAATACTGTGAAGGAAGACTGTGAAGGAATACTGTGAAGGAAGACTGTGAAGGAAGACTGTGAAGGAAGACTGTGAAGGAATACTGTGAAGGAAGACTGTGAAGGAAGACTGTGAAGGAAGACTGTGAAGGAAGACTGTGAAGGAAGACTGTGAAGGAAGACTGTGAAGGAATACTGTGAAGGAAGACTGTGAAGGAAGACTGTGAAGGAAGACTGTGAAGGAAGACTGTGACTGTGAAGGAAGACTGTGAAGGAAGACTGTGAAGGAAGACTGTGAAGGAAGACTGTGAAGGAAGACTGTGAAGGAAGACTGTGAAGGAAGACTGTGAAGGAATACTGTGAAGGAAGACTGTGAAGGAATACTGTGAAGGAAGACTGTGAAGGAAGACTGTGAACGAAGACTGTGAAGGAAGACTGTGAAGGAAGACTGTGAAGGAAGACTGTGAAGGAAGACTGTGAAGGAAGACTGTGAAGGAAGACTGTGAAGGAAGACTGTGTGTGTGTGTCTGTGTGTGTGTGTGTGTGTGTGTGTGTGTGTGTGTGTGTGTGTGTGCGTGTGTGTGTGTGTGTGTGTGTGTGTGTGTGTGTGTGTGTGTTGTGTGTGTGTGTGTGTGGTGCAGAATAGGTAAAATTTGTCTATTAACAAGAACTAATTTAAAATTTAGTTCTTTCTAAATTTTCTCTTATACGTTTAAAGATATATTTTTTTTCATTTATATTAATATAAAAATTAATAATTTTGCACCAAAAGCACCTTAGAAAACTTACCTGACCTTATTATAACAAGCCCAACTTAATTTACCCTAATCCATCTAAATATATTTCAGATAAGTTTACAAAAATTCAATAATAAACACAACGAAATATATTTTTTTCTTAAGTTCAGAATGATTTTTGCCAAATTATTGCATACACAAATTTTAGCTTGTCTTATTCGGCAAGAAGAGCGTTGATATTTAATCTAAAATACCAAGTTTTTCCTACTCGCCACGACATATATATATATATATATATATATATATATATATATATATATATATATATATATATATATATATATATATATATATATATATATATATATATATATATATATATATATATATATATACAGGTGTTAACTGAAACAAACAAACAACAAACAAACAAAGCAGAAGGTAAGGCTGACAAAAAACGGTAATTAATTACCGTAAGCCACCAAAGCTAATGACGTAGAGGATTAAATTGTAATTAAGCTGAACACGTAATTAACTTTATCGTTGTAATTGAGAGAGCGGAGTGAGTCAGTCTGACTCACAGCTGACTCACAGCTGACTCACAGCTGACTGACTGGCACAGTATTACATCCACCGACTCACTAAATGACTCACTAGAGGTGAATGAGGGATGAACAATTGATCTTACTGACTCACAGCAGGTGAGTCAATGACTCACAACGTACTGCACTGACTCATAATGTTAGTGAGCCACTGTCAATAACTATCACTGTTAGACGATAACTACCTCTGTTAGTGGATAACTAACCACTGTTAATGGATAACTACCACTGTTAATGGATACCTACCACTGTTAGTGGATAACTACCACTATTAGTCAATAACTATCACTGTTAGTGGATAACTACCTCTGTTAGTGGATAACTAACCACTGTTAATGGATAACTACCACTGTTAGTGGATAACTATCACTATTAGTCAATAACTATCACTGTTAGTGGATAACTACCACTGTTAGTCATTAACTACCACTGTTAGTGGTTAACTACCACTGTTAGTGGATAACTATCACTCTTAGTCAATAACTACCACTGTTAGTCAATAACTACCACTGTTAGTCAATAACTACCAATGTTAGTGGATAACTATCACTCTTAGTCAATAACTACCACTGTTAGTCAATAACTACCACTGTTAGTCAATAACTACCACTGTTAGTCAATAACTACCACTGTTAGTCAATAACTACCACTGTTAGTCAATAACTACCACTGTTAGTCAATAACTACCACTGTTAGTCAATAACTACCACTGTTAGTCAATAACTCCCACTGTTAGTCAATAACTACCACTGTTAATGGATACCTACCACTGTTAATGGATAACTACCACTGTTAGTGGATACCTACCACTGTTAATGGATAACTATCAATGTTAGTGGATAACTATCACTGTTAGTCAATAACTACCACTGTTAGTCAATAACTACCACTGTTAGTCAATAACTACCACTGTTAGTGGATAACTACCACTGTTAGTCAATAACTACCACTGTTAGTGGATAACTACCACTGTTAATGGATAACTACCAATGTTAGTGGATACCTACCACTGTTAATGGATAACTATCAATGTTAGTGGATAACTATTACTGTTAGTCAATAACTACCACTGTTAGTCAATAACTACCACTGTTAGTCAATAACTACCACTGTTAGTCAATAACTACCACTGTTAGTGGATAACTATCACTGTTAGTCAATAACTATCACTGTTAGTCAATAACTATCACTGTTAGTCAATAACTACCACTGTTAATGGATAACTACCACTGTTAGTGGATAACTACCATCAAAATCCCAGACTCTACACCCGAGAACTATACAAATCACAATTACTTTCCAGTCTATAATTATTACAGTGTGTATAAGCTATATAATCTGGCTACCTGAATCAACATTATAGTAACTGCTTGTCATGGTCAGATAAGTGAATTGTAACAATTATTTCCTTGTGTGAGAGTAAAAGTGGCAACAGAGGTAACAATTACTGAAATTCACAGTGTGTTCTTGACCCTTAGGGGACCTGTCTCTCAAAATGTTAATGACGCTTTTGGTGTAAATTTTGCCAGCTTAGATAATAAGGCAGTGACTGTGGTATTAAGTACGTAGAATGTATGTATGTATGTGTATGTATGTATGTGTATGCATGTATGTGTATATATGTATGTGTATGTATGTATGTGTATGTATGTATGTGTATGTATGTATATATATATATATATATATATATATATATATATATATATATATATATATATATATATATATATATATATATATATATATATATATATATATATATATATATATATATATATATATATTGGGAAGATGGAGGGAATATTTTGAGGAATTGTTAAATGCTGATGAAGATAGGGAAGCTGTGATTTCGTGTATAGGGCAAGGAGGAATAACATCTTGTAGGAGTGAGGAAGAGCCAGTTGTGAGTGTGGGAGAAGTTCGTGAGGCAGTAGGTAAAATGAAAGGGGGTAAGGCAGCCGGGATTGATGGGATAAAGATAGAAATGTTAAAAGCAGGTGGGGATATAGTTTTGGAGTGGCTGGTGCAATTATTTAATAAATGTATGGAAGAGGGTAAGGTACCTAGGGATTGGCAGAGAGCATGCATAGTTCCTTTGTATAAAGGCAAAGGGGATAAAAGAGAGTGCAAAAATTATAGGGGGATAAGTCTGTTGAGTATACCTGGTAAAGTGTATGGTAGAGTTATAATTGAAAGAATTAAGAGTAAGACGGAGAATAGGATAGCAGATGAACAAGGAGGCTTTAGGAAAGGTAGGGGGTGTGTGGACCAGGTGTTTACAGTGAAACATATAAGTGAACAGTATTTAGATAAGGCTAAAGAGGTCTTTGTGGCATTTATGGATTTGGAAAAGGCGTATGACAGGGTGGATAGGGGGGCAATGTGGCAGATGTTGCAAGTGTATGGTGTAGGAGGTAGGTTACTGAAAGCAGTGAAGAGTTTCTACGAGGATAGTGAGGCTCAAGTTAGAGTATGTAGGAAAGAGGGAAATTTTTTCCCAGTAAAAGTAGGCCTTAGACAAGGATGTGTGATGTCACCGTGGTTGTTTAATATATTTATAGATGGGGTTGTAAGAGAAGTAAATGCGAGGGTCTTGACAAGAGGCGTGGAGTTAAAAGATAAAGAATCACACACAAAGTGGGAGTTGTCACAGCTGCTCTTTGCTGATGACACTGTGCTCTTGGGAGATTCTGAAGAGAAGTTGCAGAGATTGGTGGATGAATTTGGTAGGGTGTGCAAAAGAAGAAAATTAAAGGTGAATACAGGAAAGAGTAAGGTTATGAGGATAACAAAAAGATTAGGTGATGAAAGATTGAATATCAGATTGGAGGGAGAGAGTATGGAGGAGGTGAACGTATTCAGATATTTGGGAGTGGACGTGTCAGCGGATGGGTCTATGAAAGATGAGGTGAATCATAGAATTGATGAGGGAAAAAGAGTGAGTGGTGCACTTAGGAGTCTGTGGAGACAAAGAACTTTGTCCTTGGAGGCAAAGAGGGGAATGTATGAGAGTATAGTTTTACCAACGCTCTTATATGGGTGTGAAGCATGGGTGATGAATGTTGCAGCAAGGAGAAGGCTGGAGGCAGTGGAGATGTCATGTCTGAGGGCAATGTGTGGTGTGAATATAATGCAGAGAATTCGTAGTTTGGAAGTTAGGAGGAGGTGCGGGATTACCAAAACTGTTGTCCAGAGGGCTGAGGAAGGGTTGTTGAGGTGGTTCGGACATGTAGAGAGAATGGAGCGAAACAGAATGATTTCAAGAGTGTATCAGTCTGTAGTGGAAGGAAGGCGGGGTAGGGGTCGGCCTAGGAAAGGTTGGAGGGAGGGGGTAAAGGAGGTTTTGTGTGCGAGGGGCTTGGACTTCCAGCAGGCATGCGTGAGCGTGTTTGATAGGAGTGAATGGAGACAAATGGTTTTTAATACTTGACGTGCTGTTGGAGTGTGAGCAAAGTAACATTTATGAAGGGATTCAGGGAAACCGGCAGGCCGGACTTGAGTCCTGGAGATGGGAAGTACATTGCCTGCACTCTGAAGGAGGGGTGTTAATGTTGCAGTTTAAAAACTGTAGTGTAAAGCACCCTTCTGGTAAGACAGTGATGGAGTGAATGATGGTGAAAATTTTTCTTTTTCGGGCCACCCTGCCTTGGTGGGAATCGGCCAGTGTGATAATAAAATAAAAAATAATATATATATATATATATATATATATATATATATATATATATATATATATATATATATATATATATATATATATATATATATATATATGTCAATCCCAAAACTTACCTACTTCCTGAGATGCTCCCCATCCTTTAGTAGTCCGAAACTCAAGGAATATGACTCTCTTCTTAAGACCATGGTAGAGAGTGTATTGAATCTTTCCCTTGAGATGGACAGTGGTTGCAAGCCTCACTTCCGGTCAGTCTTGAGGGGGCTGGGAGTATGCAAATCCTCCCACATTGCCCTACCAGCTTTCTTATCCTCTTCCATAGCACCAAATGAGTTAATACTAATTTTCCAGACAACCTCAGTGACTCAGTAAGAATACAGGACCCTAGCTACGCCAGTGCCATCACTGAATGGGAGACTTGCTGTTCAAGCACCAAACCCTAGTGCAGCACTGGCCTACAAACAGTCAAGCTGGGATGGCCCGATCACTTGAAAGGTGCTTGCCAACATGCTTAGGGCTGTAACATCAGACAGGGAGACTGCCCTTCTCCAAGCTGTGACTGCACATCACTCCAGGTGTAGACAGCCTGTACTGTCTGCACAGACAGCCCATGCTGTCTGCCAGCTTAGTTCATATTTCGCGCCACTCAGGTGCTGCCCTCTCTAGCCAGGCCTCTCGGTAGGCACGCCAGCCTGCCGGCCCATGCCTCTGCCTGACTCACACAGCGGCCTAGCAGGAAGACACAAGGCCTCCCAGCTCTCTCTCGTGGGATGGCCCTGCCTGGGCCATGGGCACAAACACACAAGCCTGTGTACCCACCACTACTTAACAATAAAGTAAGAAGCCTCCGAAGACGTATCATTAAATCCCCGCTACCAGAATACCAAATAATCCCGTTATACAGGGACTTCCTCCAAACAGTTCCCATTTCGGCAATGGGAACGCGACTCGACCCTAAGATCCTCAGTATTGCTGTGGCTCTGCGCCTTGTTGTTCCAATTCATACAGAATATACATGTATTTGCGGCGAGGCGCAAGCAGACCAATACGGTCTACATGGTCTTAACTGTTCCAAAACCAAGGGCTGGCATGCAAGACACAATGAGGTCAACGACATCATAAAGAGAACCCTTGCTACAGCTGGATGCCCAGCCGAGAGGGAGCCCCGATCACTAGCAGCCAACAATACCCACAACCCAGCAAACTGCCCTGATGGGATCACCATCTTTCCTTGGACTATACCTGTGTGTCCACACTGGCTGACACCTATATCCAACACAGTGTGGGGCGACAGGGAGGAGCTGCTGACCACAGGGAGGAGTACAAAATCAGCAAGTACAGGGACATAAGCCAACAGTATCAATTTGTCCAAGTGGGATCAGAGACCTTGGGATCATGGGGGGAAAAATGCCACACGTTTTCTTAAAGAACTGGGTTCCAGACTCATCGACACCACCAGGGACCCAAGGGCAGCCACTTTCATGTTCCAGCGCCTCAGGTGGCCATCCAGAGGGGAAATGCTTGCTGCATACTTGGCTCGCGTCCGGCTTCGGAGGAGCTGGAGGAAATTCATAATCTTTAATATATTGTACCGTTGTATTCATGTTTGTGTTTTCTGTAAATGTATTCTGTTTATTAATAAATGTTCACATAAGAATATAAAATATATAGGGGGGTGGTAGGAGAAGAAAATATTCAAACAGCTCCGGGGAGAACCTTATATATATATATATATATATATATATATATATATATATATATATATATATATATATATATATATACATATATATATATATATATATATATATATATATATATATATATATATATATATATATATATTCAATGAGAGGTATATATCTCAGTATGTATCTTTCACTGTGAATATATCAAAAAGAATATATATATTAATGTATATACACTGAGAGGTGTATATATCCCAGTACATTCAAACAGCAGTCTTAGTAAACTTTGTGCAGTCTATAGGTTTCAAACCTATTAATGTTAAAGTATACTTCTGAGAGTCTACACCAGCAGCTGATGTAGACCTACCTAAGTGTAACCTTTGCTAGAGGAGCTACTGTCAATTCCCTCTAGAGTTATATACTATCAGCAGGTACTGGAGTATATTATACAGAATATACTATCAGCAGGTACTGGAGTATATTATACAGAATATACTATCAGCAGGTACTGGAGTATATTATACAGAATATACTACCAGCAGGTACTGGAGTATATTATACAGAATATACTACCAGCAGGTACTGGAGTATATTATACAGAATATACTACCAGCAGGTACTGGAGTATATTATACAGAATATACAACCAGCAGGTACTGGAGTATATTATACAGAATATACTACCAGCAGGTACTGGAGTATATTATACAGAATATACTATCAGCAGGTACTGGAGTATATTATACAGAATATACTACCAGCAGGTACTGGAGTATATTATACAGAATATACTACCAGCAGGTACTGGAGTATATTATACAGAATTTAATACCAGCAGGTACTGGAGTATATTATACAGAATATACTACCAGCAGGTACTGGAGTATATTATACAGAAAATACTACCAGCAGGTACTGGAGTATATTATACAGAAAATACTACCAGCAGGTACTGGAGTATATTATACAGAATATACTACCAGCAGGTACTGGAGTATATTATACAGAATATACAACCAGCAGGTACTGGAGTATATTATACAGAATATACAACCAGCAGGTACTGGAGTATATTATACAGAATATACAACCAGCAGGTACTGGAGTATATTATACAGAAAATACTACCAGCAGGTACTGGAGTATATTATACAGAAAATACTACCAGCAGGTACTGGAGTATATTATACAGAATATACTACCAGCAGGTACTGGAGTATATTATACAGAATATACTACCAGCAGGTACTGGAGTATATTATACAGAAAATACTACCAGCAGGTACTGGAGTATATTATACAGAATATACTACCAGCAGGTACTGGAGTATATTATACAGAATATACTACCAGCAGGTACTGGAGTATATTATACAGAATATACTACCAGCAGGTACTGGAGTATATTATACAGAATATACTACCAGCAGGTACTGGAGTATATTATACAGAATATACTACCAGCAGGTACTGGAGTATATTATACAGAATATACTACCAGCAGGTACTGGAGTATATTATACAGAATATACTACCAGCAGGTACTGGAGTATATTATACAGAATTTAATACCAGCAGGTACTGGAGTATATTATACAGAATATACTACCAGCAGGTACTGGAGTATATTATACAGAATTTAATACCAGCAGGTACTGGAGTATATTATACAGAATATACTACCAGCAGGTACTGGAGTATATTATACAGAATTTAATACCAGCAGGTACTGGAGTATATTATACAGAATATACTACCAGCAGGTACTGGAGTATATTATACAGAATATACTACCAGCAGGTACTGGAGTATATTATACAGAATTTAATACCAGCAGGTACTGGAGTATATTATACAGAATATACTACCAGCAGGTACTGGAGTATATTATACAGAATATACTACCAGCAGGTACTGGAGTATATTATACAGAATTTAATACCAGCAGGTACTGGAGTATATTATACAGAATATACTACCAGCAGGTACTGGAGTATATTATACAGAATTTAATACCAGCAGGTACTGGAGTATATTATACAGAATTTAATACCAGCAGGTACTGGAGTATATTATACAGAATATACTACCAGCAGGTACTGGAGTATATTATACAGAATATACTACCAGCAGGTACTGGAGTATATTATACAGAATTTAATACCAGCAGGTACTGGAGTATATTATACAGAATATACTACCAGCAGGTACTGGAGTATATTATACAGAATTTAATACCAGCAGGTACTGGAGTATATTATACAGAATTTAATACCAGCAGGTACTGGAGTATATTATACAGAATATACTACCAGCAGGTACTGGAGTATTTTGCCTAGGCATAACTTCTTGTAAGAAACTCAAAATACAAATGATGTGTATTCATATTTTTGAAGATATGACAAATGTTATGAGTGGAGGTGACTGCACAGAGAGTGAGGTAACAGGTTATAAATGAGAACGAAGGCAACTGAAGCCTCAACTTTCTGACACACACATCTTGCACTAAAAACGAGCAAAATCCGTGAGTATTAGCGAGGTAAAAAGTTAAGTATACTCAGGCAGGGTCCTGGTACGTCCATTTCTTATCCTCATAGCAGACATAGATAAAAACATTGACCACAGCTTCTTATCATTTGTGGATGATGCTAAAACAAGTTTGAAAATGACTTCTGTTTAAGACTCGGGGAAACTGCAAGAAAAAAATAACATGGCGTTCAATGTTAACAAGTTATATTTAGATATGGAAAGAATGAAGGGACACTGCATACAGTATACAAGATCACGAAATAGAATTAAAGGGAGACGTGAAGACCTGGGAGTAATAATGTTAGCTGACCTATCTGTTAAGGAATACAATAATGTCAAGACAGTTTCTCTTAGTATACTCTGCTCTAAGTCTCCCCATGCTCTCAGTATACTCTGCTTTCCGTATACCCATGATCTCAGTATAACCTGCTCTCAGTAAATCCTGCTTTCGGTATACCTAGCTGTCAGTATACCCTGTTCTCAGTATTCCCTGTTGTTAGAATATCTTTCTCTCAGTATATCCTGCTCTTTCTAATCCCTGCTGTCAGTATACCTTGCTGCCAGTATGTCACGAAGCTGTAGCTTCTGCTAGTGACTTGTCTATACGTCTCCTCCTGCCCAGGATGCCATCCTCAAGAGTCGACTAACACCCAGGTACCTAATTATTGCTAGGTGAACAGTGACAGCAGGTGTAAGGTGACTAGCACCCATGTACCCACTTACTGCTAGGTGAACACTGACAGCAGATATTCAGAGACTAACACCTAGGTACCTACTTACTGCTAGGTGAACAGGGGCAGCAGGGGTACCTATTTCTCATAGGACAGTGGCAGCAGATACAAGTAAGTTCACACTCTCTCCTGCTCGGTAATCGAACCACAACTCCTTCAGTTGTGAGCTGAGTCCAACCAATAAGCTACTTGAGAATTCAACTTTTTACCCGTCATCAGGTGTAACCGCAGGCACTGCGATGCGATCACCGGAGGACCAGACAACACGAAGTATTACCAACGAACTACATATTTTGGACTGCAACTTATCATTACCTCGCGTCTTGCTACATATACTGCAGCCAACAGCAGTATACTGTATCAGGTAATACTCTGATATATTCTGAGTGGGTGTGCAGAGCAGTCACCGATCTGATTATTGCCTATCGTCACAGATGATGCAATTTGACAGGGAAAAACCTAGCCTTTATTCCCACAATGTAACTATCACACAGAACAGTGTAGCCACACACTGCTGGTGTTACAACACTGTAACTATCACACAGAACAGTGTAGCAACACACTGCTGGTGTTACAACACTGTAACTATCACACAGAACAGTGTAGCAACACACTGTTGGTGTTACAACACTGTAACTATCACACAGAACAGTGTAGCAACACACTGCTGGTGTTACAACACTGTAACTATCACACAGAACAGTGTAGCAACACACTGTTGGTGTTACAACACTGTAACTATCACACAGAACAGTGTAGCAACACACTGCTGGTGTTACAACACTGTAACTATCCCACAGAACAGTGTAGCAACACACTGCTGGTGTTCCCACAATTTAGTGTTCTATTCTAGATTCGCAGGTATTTTCCAAGAGGTGGCCCGGCCTTGGCTCCCTGTCTAGGGAGTGTCTCAGACCAGTGTCTGCCATGGGAGGAGGTACATGTGCCTCCTCATCTTCTGGGAACAGGTGTCCCCAGGCCTGGCCCCATTTTCCGCCCCCAAGGGCTCAGAGGGAGAAGCTAGGCACCTTGGGCTGCCATAAACCCCGCCCACACTGGGCTCGAAGGGTGTGGCAACTGCATAGCAGCAAATGATATCAGGAGGTGCAAAGGCAGCAAGCACTACAGGATCCTTTTGGAGCCACACCCCAGCTTTGGGCCGAAGCCCGAGTGCTGGGAAAGCTCAAGAATGCCTCTTGCTGTGTTGCAGCTGCTGCTAATTCACTTGTCCATTGCACTCTTCTCCCAATATAGTGGATGTAGTGAGGTTTATGGAATCATTCGGTAAAGAAAGCAGTGTAGACTTGATACTGGATGCTGTGATGAGTGTATAAAGTTAAGTGTGGTGGTGTTATAGTGGACATTAGTCTGGTCAACCTCACGAAGCTGACTCCATAAAACGGGAAAAAAACGACAACATGAATAAACCCAAACACTGGACCCTTTTAGTGTGTGTGTGTGTCCTCACCTAGTTGTACTCACCTAGTTGTGGTTGCAGGGGTCGATTCACAGCTCCTGGCCCCACCTCTTCACTGGTCGCTACTAGGACACTCTTGTACCATGAGCTTTATCATACCTCTGCTTAAAGCTATGTATGGATCCTGCCTCCACTACATCACTTGCCAGACTATTCCACTTCCTGACTACTCTGTGGCTGAAGAAATACTTCCTAACATCCCTGTGATTCATCTGAGTCTTCAACTTCCAACTGTGTCACCTTGTTGCTGTGTCCAATCTCTGGGACATCCTGTCTTTGTCCACCTTGTCTATTCCTCTCAGTATTTTATTTCGTTATCATGTCCCCCCTATCTCTCCTGTCCTCCAGTGCCGTCAGGTCGATTTTCCTTAACTTCTCGTAGGACATGCCCCATAGCTCCAGGACTAGTCTTGTTGCAAACCTTTGCACTTTCTCTAATTCCCTTACATGCTTGGCTAGGTGTAGGTTCCAAACTGGTGCCGCATACTCCAATATGGGCCTAACGTACACGGTGTACAGGGTCCTGAACGACTCCTTATTAAGATGTCGGAATGCTGTTCTGAGGTTTGCTAGGCGCCCATATGCTGCAGCAGTGTGTGTGTGTGTGTGTGTGTGTGTGTGTGTGTGTACTCACCTAGTTGAGGTTGCAGGGGTCGAGTCCAAGCTCCTGGCCCCGCCTCTTCACTGGTCGCCACTAGGTCACTCTCCCTGAACCATGAGCTTTATCGTGCCTCTGCTTAAAGCTATGTATGGATCCTGCCTCCACTACATCTCTTCCCAAACTATTCCACTTCCTGACTACTCTGTGGCTGAAGAAATACTTCCTAACATCCCTGTGATTCATCTGTGTCTTCAGCTTCCAACTGTGTCCCCTTGTTGCTGTGTCCAATCTCTGCAACATCCTGTCTTTGTCCACTTTGTCAATTCCTCTCAGTATTTTGTAAGTCGTTATCATGTCCCCCCTATCTCTCCTGTCCTCCAGTGTCGTCAGGTTGATTTCCCTTAACCTCTCCTCGTAGGACATACCTCTTAGCTCTGGGACTAGTCTTGTTGCAAACCTTTGCACTTTCTCTAGTTTCTTTACGTGCTTGGCTAGGTGTGGGTTCCAAACTGGTGCCGCATACTCCAATATGGGCCTAACATACACGGTGTACAGGGTCCTGAACGACTCCTTATTAAGATGTCGGAATGCTGTTCTGAGGTTTGCCAGGCGCCCATATGCTGCAGCAGTTATTTGGTTGATGTGCGCTTCAGGAGATGTGCCTGGTGTTATACTCACCCCAAGATCTTTTTCCTTGAGTGAGGTTTGTAGTCTCTGGCCCCTTAGACTGTACTCCGTATGCGGTCTTCTTTGCCCTTCCCCAATCTTCATGACTTTGCACTTGGTGGGATTGAACTCCAGGAGCCAATTGCTGGACCAGGTCTGCAGCCTGTCCAGATCCCTTTGTAGTTCTGCCTGGTCTTCGATCGAATGAATTCTTCTCATCAACTTCACGTCATCTGCAAACAGTGACACCTCAGAGTCTATTCCTTCCGTCATGTCGTTCACAAATACCAGAAACAGCACTGGTCCTAGGACTGACCCCTGTGGGACCCCGCTGGTCACAGGTGCCCACTCTGACACCTCGCCACGTACCATTACTCGCTGCTGTCTTCCTGACAAATATTCCCTGATCCGTTGTAGTGCCTTCCCTGTTATCCCTGCTTGGTCCTCCAGTTTTTGCACCAATCTCTTGTGTGGAACTGTGTCAAACGCCTTCTTGCAGTCCAAGAAAATGCAATCCACCCACCCCTCTCTCTCTTGTCTTACTGCTGTCACCTTGTCATACAACTCCAGTAGGTTTGTGACACAGGATTTCCCGTCCCTGAAACCATGTTGGGTGCTGTTGATGAGATCATTCCTTTCTAGGTGTTCCACCATTCTTCTCCTGACAATCTTCTCCATGACTTTGCATACTATACATGTCAGTGACACTGGTCTGTAGTTTAGTGCTTCATGTCTGTCTCCTTTTTTAAAGATTGGGACTACATTTGCTGTCTTCCATGCCTCAGGCAATCTCCCTGTTTCGATAGATGTATTGAATATTGTTGTTAAGGGTACACATAGCGCCTCTGCTCCCTATCTCAGGACCTATGGAGAGATGTTATCTGGCCCCATTGCCTTTGAGGTATCTAGCTCACTCAGAAGCCTCTTCACTTCTTCCTCGGTTGTGTGTACCGTGTCCAGCACCTGGTGATGTGCCACACCTCTCCGTCCCTCTGGAGCCCCTTCTGTCTCCTCTGTGAACACTTCTTTGAATCTCTTGTTGAGTTCCTCACATACTTCACGATCATTTCTTGTTGTCTCTCCTCCTTCCTTCCTTAGCCTTATTACCTGGTCCTTGACTGTTGTTTTCCTCCTGATGTGGCTGTATAACAGCTTCGTGTCAGATTTGGCTTTCGCTGCTATGTCGTTTTCATATTGTAGTTGGGCCTCCCTTCTTATCTGTGCATATTCGTTTCTGGCTCTACGACTGCTCTCCTTATTCTCCTGGGTCCTTTGCCTTCTATATTTCTTCCATTCCCTAGCACACTTGGTTTTTGCCTCCTTGCACCTTTGGGTAAACCATGGGCTCATCCTGGCTTTTTCATTATTCCTGTTACCCTTGGGTACAAACCTCTCCTCAGCCTCCTTGCACATTGTTGCTACATATTCCATCATCTCATTAACTGGCTTCCATGCCAGTTCTCTGTCCCACTGAACCCCGTTCAGGAAGTTCCTCATTCCCGTGTAGTCCCCTTTCCTGTAGTTTGGTTTCATTTGTCCTGGCCTTCCTGCTTCCCCCTCCGCTTGTAGCTCTACTGTGTATTCGAAGCTCAAAACCACATGATCGCTGGCCCAAAGAAGTTTTTCATATGTGATGTCCTCAATATCTGCACTGCTCAAGGTGAATACTAAGTCCAGTCTTGCTGGCTCATCCTCTCCTCTCTTGTAGTGTCCCTTACATGTTGGTACATGAAGTTTTCCAGTACCACCTCCATCATCTTAGCCCTCCATGTATCTTGGCCCCCATGTGACTCCACGTTCTCCCAGTCGATCTCCTTGTGGTTAAAGTTGCCCGTGATCAGGAGCTTTGCCCTGCATGCATGAGCTCTTCTGGCCACTGCAGCCAGTGTGTCAACCATCGCTCTATTGCTCTCGTCATACTCATGCCCTGGTCTCCTGCTGTTCTGTGGTGGGTTATACATCACTGCAAGTACCACCTTGGGACCTCCAGAGTGAAGCGTTCCCGCTAAGTAATCACTTTCTTCTCCGCTGTCTCCTCTCTCCAGCTCATCAAAATTCCATCGGTGTTTGATCAGCAGTGCCACTCCTCCACCCCCCCTGTTCCTTCTGTCTTTCCTCAGGATCTGGTATCCCATTGGAAAGATGGCATCTGTTATCATACTTGTAAGCTTGGTTTCTGTAAGCGCTATGATGTCCGGTGATGTCTCTTTGACTCTTTCGTGCCACTCCTCCCACTTGTTTGTTATTCCATCAGCGTTTGTGTACCATACCTTTAGTTTCCTTTCCAACACTGTGGTTTGGGGGGCCTGTGAGGGTGGGAGACCTGGTAGCATACTGTGGGATTCTATGATTGGGGGTTGGGTGGAAGCTGTGGGTATGGATTGTAGTTTGTCTTGGGATGGTGTGATAGGTTGTGGGGTTCTGAGGATAGTTGTGTGTGTGCTTGCCCTTGCTGCTCTGCTCTGCTCTGACTGACCTCTGCTGGTTCCATCCTTGTTTCCTTTCCTATCTCCTGTTGCTTTTTTGTCCTCTCCCTCAGCTGCTGTCTCTCTGTTTGTGTTCTGTGTCTGTTTAGGAACACCTTCTTGTACTCTTCCGAGTTTTTCAACCTTGGTTTCTCTTGGAGGATCCTGTTCTGCACTGTTTCTGTCCTGAGAATCAGCTTGATCGGTCGGTTTCTCCCATTCACGTACCCCCCTATTCTCTGAAAATTTACAATCTCGTCCATGTCTTCTCCCCCTGTTTCCGTGATGATTTTCCCAATCTCCTTTCTTTCTTCCTGCCGTCTTTCAGTGTGTGTATTTTCCTCTCTCTCCCGAAGCCCATGGATAAACACTGATTTTGCCCTTTCCTCCTCCCATTGCCTCTTCCTCTGTGACTCTGGTTCCTGTCTGTATGGTCATTTTCTCCCTTGATTTTTCCAGTGGCTCTTGGTAGCATGGTAGTTTGTGCCTCAGCATTCAGCTTATCTCCCTCTCTATCTGCACCCAGCTGCTCTTTCCTGTCTCCCCTGACCCTTCTTTGCAGGCTGATATGACCTTAAGCATAATTCATATTTCCTACCTTCCTATTAATCCTCTCAGCTTCATATGCTGTGTCTTCTCTAGTCACTGCCCTGAGACTTGCTTCAGCCTGTTTACCTCAAACTCTAGGACCCTTACCTGTCTACTGCAGTTTCGACTTGTGCCTCCCATTTCTTGTCTCCTTCTCCAACCTCTTCTTTACATTTTATGAGGCTCTTTCTCCATTTTTTTCAGAAAACTCTCTAATTTTCTCTCCCATTCTTGCTCATCCTTCTCCACTGCTCCTCCATCCATTCCTCCTACTGACCATTGTCATCTGATCCCTGATTCCTCACGGAGTCCCAACCATTTTTTTTCAGTAAAGGAAAGAGAGAGAAAGAGAGAGAGAGAGAGAGAGAGAGAGAGAGAGAGAGAGAGAGAGAGAGAGAGAGAGAGAGAGAGAGAGAGAGAGAGGGAAAGGTAGGAGAGAGAGGGGAGAATGAGGGAGAGTGAGAGAGGGAGAGAGGGAAAGATAGGAAGAGGGAGGAGAGAAGAGAAGGAGAGAGAGAGAGAGAGAGAGAGAGAGAGAGAGAGAGAGAGAGAGAGAGAGAGAGAGAGGAGAGAGAGAGAGAGAGAGAGAGAGAGAGAAGAGAAAGGAGAGAGAGAAGAGAGAGAGAGGGAGAGAAAAAGAAGAGAGAGAGGAAAGAGAGAGAGAGAAGGAGAGAGAGAGGGAGAGAGAGGGAGAGAGAGAGAGAGAGAGGAATAGAGAAGGGAGAGAGAAGATTAAGAGAGAGAGAGAGAGGGCAGAAAGAGTAAGAGAGAGAGAGAGAGAGAGAGAGAGAGAGAGAGAGAGAGAGAGAGAGAGAGAGAGAGAAGAATAGAGAGAGAATAGAGAGAGAGAGAGAGAGAGAGAGAGAGAGAGAGAGGAAGAGAGGAAAGAGACAAAGAGACAGAGAGACAGAGAGACAGAGAGAGAAGGAAGGGTTAGAGGGTCAATTCACATAAAGGTGTGAAATCCTGTATATATGTGTGTATGTGTATGTGCATGTGTGTATGTGTGTGTGTGTGTGAGTGTGTGTGTGTGTGTGCTACAGCTATTCAAGTGCCTAACAGCAGATCCTGTTCTCACCTAGTGTGCATGTATGTGTGTGTATGCATGCATTTATGTAAGCAGTCCTTATTTTCCTCGTATGTACTACATATGTACCCTATCTCTTGGTTCCCACTGTACTGTCTTGTGCCTAAAATTACGTTCAATTCTGTATGCTAGGCTTCGCTAGGCTACCTCTCATACTAGGCTATCTATCATTAACTGCTTTAACTCTCCTAAACCTCAATAAATTCTATTAAATGCCAGTAAATGCTTCTTATTCTAATTCTGATAGCTCGAGGAGAGTGACCCCCAATTTCCAGCTAGAGACTGGTGCTGACCCCTATGCTCAAACTAGGTAGAATATTACTTACAGCTGGCAGTGGAGTAATGTTGTCGTCCGTCCTGGGTCCCAGTATGAAAATGCTTGATGCTTCTCAGGTATTTTTCCACTAACTAACCACCTGTAGGCACTGTGGTCTCTGCTCATCTTTTTTTTCACTCACTGTATTTACTACATCTATACATATCTCTTATCTCCCCTGATCTTGAGTCGCACTTATTCTTCAAAATACCCCACTGCGTTATTATGGCAACACTATTTAGGCCTGACACAACCGTTCACCCTTCCAACGGCCCCCACATAGTAACTGTCACTATTTACTAAATTGCTTTTCTGTGATCACTTATATTTCCTTTTTTCGGGGCTTAAGTGATTATATTCACTCTTATGCATGCACACGCCTATATCCCACACTCTATTCCTTATGGTACAGTCAGAAATTACCACCAAAACACGAGCTCAAACCGCGTGACTCCTCCACGAGTGTGTGTGTGTGTGTGTTTAGTTACCATTTTGTCCTAGGCACATGTCGATTAGACACTAGGCCTGTTGTCTGTGTGTGTGTCTGTGTGTGTGTGTCTGTGTGTGTGTCTGTGTGTGTGTCTGTGTGTGTGTACTCACCTATTTGTACTCACCTATTTGTGGTTGCAGGGGGTCGAGTCCTAGCTCCTGGCCCCGCCTCTTCACCGGTTGCTACTAGACCCTCTCTCTCCCCGCTCCATGAGCTTTATCAAACCTCGTCTTAAAACTGTGTATGGTTCCTGCCTCCACTACGTCATTTTCTAGGCTATTCCACTGCCTTACAAACTCTATGACTGAAGAAATACTTCCTACTATCTCTCTGACTCATTTGTGTCTTCAACTTCCAATTGTGGCCTCTTGTTTCTGTGTCCCCTCCCTGGAACATCCTGTCTTTGTCCACCTTGTCTATTCCACGCAGTATTTTATATGTCGTTATCATGTCTCCCTGACCCCTCCTGTCCTCCAGTGTCGTCAGGCCGATTTCCCTTAATCTTTCTTCATAGGACATTCCCCCTTAGCTCTGGAACTAACCTTGTTGCAAACCCTTTGTACTTTCTCTAGTTTCTTGACGTGCTTTATCAAGTGCGGGGTTCCAAACAGGTGCTGCATACTCCAGTATGGGCCTGACATACACGGTGTACAGTATCTTGAATGATTCCTTACTAAGGTATCGGAATGCTGTTCTCAGGTTTGCCAGGCGCCCATATGCTGCAGCAGTTATCTGATTGATGTGTGCTTCCGGAGACATGCTCGGTGTTATACTCACCCCAAGATCTTTCTCCTTGAGTGAGGTTTGCAGTCTTTGGCCACCTAGTATACTCTGTCTGTGGTCTTCTGTGCCCTTCCCCAGGTGTCCAGCAAATGGACACCTGGTCCATGTGCTGGACCAGGTGTCCAGTCTGTCCAGGTCTCTTTGAAGTCCTGCCTGGTCCTCATCAGATTTAATTCTCCTCATTAACTTCACATCATCTGCAAACAGGGACACTTCTGAGTCTAACCCTTCCGTCATGTCGTTCACATATACCCAAAAATAGCACTGGTCCTAGGACCGACCCCTGTGGGACCCCGCTCGTCACAGGTGCCCACTGTGATACATCATTACGTACCATGACTCGTTGTTGCCTCCCTGTCAGGTATTCTCTGATCCATTGCAGTGCCCTTCCTGTTATATGCGCCTGATGCTCTAGCTTCTGCACTAATCTCTTGTGAGGAACTGTGTCAAAGGCCTTCTTGCAGTCCAAGAAGATGCAATCAACCCACCCCTCTCTCTCTTGTCTTACTTCTGTTATTTTATCATAAAACTCCAGAAGGTTTGTGACACAGGATTTGCCTTCCGTGAATCCGTGCTGGTTGGCATTTATACTCCTGTTCCGTTCCAGGTGCTCCACCACTCTCCTCCTGATAATCTTCTCCATAATTTTTGCATACTATACACGTCAATGACACAGGTCTATAGTTTAGTGCCTCTTTTCTGTCTCCTTTTTTTGAAAATGGGAACTACATTTGCCGTCTTCCATACCTCAGGTAGTTGCCCAGTTTCCAGGGATGTGTTGAAGATTGTGGTAAGTGGTATGCACAACATATCTGCTCCCTCTCTAAGGACCCATGGAGAGATGTTGTCCGGTCCCATTGCCTTTGAGGTATCGATGTCCCTTAGCAGTTTCTTCACCTCCTCCTCATCTGTATGTATGTCGTCCAACACTTGTTGGTGTATTCCTTGTTGGTGTCCCCATCTGGTCTGTCCCCCCAGAGTCCTTCCTGTCTCTACTGTAAATACTTCCTTAAATCTCGTGTTGAGCTCCTCACATACCTCTTGATCGTTTCTTGTGAGTTCCCCACACATATGCGTGTGTGTGTCTGTGTCTGTGTGTCTGTGTGTGTGTGTCTGTGTGTGTGTGTGTGTGAGTGTCTGTGTGTCTGTGTGTGTGTGTACTCACCTAGTTGTGCTCACCTAGTTGAGGTTGCAGGGGTCGAGTCCAAGCTCCTGGCCTCGCTACTAGGTCACTCTCCCTGAACCGTGAGCTTTATCATATCTCTGCTTAAAGCTATGTATGGATCCTGCCTCCACTACATCGCTTCCCAAACTATTCCACTTCCTCATTACTCTGTGGCTGACATCCCTGTGATTCATCTTTGTCTTCGACTTCCAACTGTGTCCCCTTGTTACTGTGTCCAATCTCTGGAACATCCTGTCTTTGTCCACCTTGTCAATTCCTCTCAGTATTTTGTATGTCGTTATCATGTCCCCCCTATCTCTCCTGTCCTCCAGTTTCGCCAGGTTGATTTCCCTTAACCTCTCCTCGTAGGACATACCTCTTAGCTCTGGGACCAGTCTTGTTGCAAACCTTTGCAATTTCTCTAGATTCCTTACATGCTTGGCTAGGTGGGGGTTCCCAACTGGTGCTGCATACTCCAATATAGGCCTAACATACACGGTGTACAGGGCCCTTATTGAGACGTTGGGTGTCTGTCTGTCTGTGTTTTCAGCTACTGATAACTGATCAGAATATCTCACACTACAAACAAACGAAGGATCAACTCTGAATAACCACACGGGTTTGCAGCCTCACATAAGAAAGAAGGAGCACTACAGTAAGCCTACTGGCCCACAAAACAATGACGACTTGAGTACGACCTTTATAACAAGACCAATAAACTAAGCCCTGTACATAAAGACCGCTTACCTCACTACAACAAGCCATACATAATACGCGGCTGGGCTCTGAATATGTAGTAATATTGTGGAGCGTTGATTACAGCACGTCACAACCTCTTTTGTAAACAGGGAAAGTAAAAGTCTTAACAGAGTGGAAATGTTGATGGTGCTTGTGTTACAACGTAATATACCTTCTGTATTATTGCTGTAACCAACACACAAACATCCACTGAAATGAAGGCAACGATTTAATAAACGGGATAAGCGTACCCTCTTCTTTTAGGAATGTGTGTGTGTGTGTGTGTGTGTGTGTGTGTGTGTGTGTGTGTGTGTGTGTGTGTGTGTGTGTGTGTGTGTGTGTGTTTCGCTACTAAAATACGGTTATATCTGTGCAACTTCCGTACACTAGACTAAGAGATCATGTTAGTGAGACAATTCTAGAGGACCAGGATTGATCTGCAACATTACCACGAGGGTATCCCATCACTATAAGCCTCATATATGCCACATAACGAGCATACCCCATCATTATATCATCCTACATGCCACATAATGAGGATACCCCATCATTATATCATCCTACATGCCACATAATGAGGATACCCCATCATTATATCATCCTACATGCCACATAACGATATACCATCATGAGAGCCTAAAACACATCACATACTGCAGACTCTGAAGTGTAACCTCAGCCACATACAGTAAGATAACAGAGCACAGCCTCTCAACTCACAGACAGTGATGACTTAGACCTCGTGTCACCAATAAACCAGAAACAACAGTCATCAACACCAGCTGCTGCCAGCTGTTAAATCTGACCACATTTTACTCCCACAACATAAATACTGTAGGTTCTGGTATCAAGTGCTAAGTAACACAGGTTCCAGAGAGGTGACTCTACAACCACAGGTCCATCATCCACCACCAAAATTATCTTATTAGAAGCTTTATATATATATATATATATATATATATATATATATATATATATATATATATATATATATATATACAGGAAATTCATAGAGCAGGCAGAAATATGCACAAACACTGATCTCTGGCTGAAGAAGACTCGAACCTACAGACCTTGGAACAAGGTACGCAGTGCTTACCAATCTACCCACAATGGACAATACCTTGGCGTCCAGCTTGCGCTAGACTTTGATCCAAGGGCGAGACAGCTTTCAGGAGAGGAACACGGCTTTTCATCTCATCCCCTGCATGAATTCCTTGCATTGTTAATATCTCTAGTAAGGCTGATGCATGCAGGGGATGAGATGAACTGTACCTCTCCCTAACTAACTGCTGGATCAAAGTCTAGCATAAGTCAACACCAAGTATATGTAGTAGATGGTAAAACACGTACCTTGTTCCAGGTTCGTTCATTCAGATCAAGTCTCAACAAGAGATCGTGTTGTATATATATATATATATATATATATATATATATATATATATATATAAATATAATTAGGGTGAGTATCTAGAAAGAAATACATTTAATTTTCAGGACAGAAGAATGTGTTAGTTTTTATTAAAGAATGTTTGAGCTCCCCCTTCAACACTTCTTATTCTTTACTTTGAAGTAACTTAAAGAGATTATGGAAGAAAACGGTGGTGGGGGGAATGGGGGGGGGTTATGACGAGACTGTGGGTGGTGGGGGAAGTGGGGGAGTTATGACGAGACTGTGGGTGGTGGGGAGGGGACTCATTCACTCTCTTACTCACCCCTACTCACTCACTCACAACAATGTAACCCTAGTTTATATGTCAATAATAAACAAGGACGGGTAAAGATGACCGGAAACAGAGTACATGTTCTTGAAGACAGATTTGTTAGTAATACTCCTTATGCACGGTGGGAGGACGTTGAAGAGTCGTGGTCCCCTTATACTTACTGAGTTCTCTCAGCTTTCCATTGGAGATATCCTTCACTATCTGGCTAGCTTCGTTCTTTCGTGGGGAGTTATTACTGTGTGAAGGTTTGGGACAAGTTTCTAGCAATTTGTACTCTCCGAGGAGTACTTTCTAAGGGACTTCAAGCCTTGTTAGTAATTAATATGCTTAATTTACACGACTTGCAGTGTGTGGCTAGCAGTAACAGCCTAGTTGATCAGACCCTGATCCACCACGAGGCCTGGTCTCAGACCGGACGGTGGGGGGGCGTTGACCCCCGTAACCCTCTCCAGGTATACTCCAGGTAAGGTTGTCTGTACATTCTCCGGTACCGCAGTTTGACACCTGCCTTGAAGGTGGGTGTTAATACACAGCAATATTCCTGCCCAGAGACAACAACTGACTATAATGTGTCAAGATAACTTCTCTAGGCTTAAAATTGTTATTATATACCCTACCATTTTCTCATTGGAAGATGCAGGACCCATACACAGTTTTAAGAATAGGTATGACCAGGCTCACATAGCCAGGAGGGAAGGAATACAGTAGCGGCCAGCAGAGAGGCGGGGCCAGGAGCACAGACTCGAACCCTGCACTAAAAACACAGGTGAGTACAAACACTCACAGAAAGCAACCATAAACAGGTGAGTACAAACACTCACAGAAATCAACCACACAGGTGAGTACAAACACTCACAGAAAGCAACCACAAACAGGCGAGTACAAACACTCACAGAAATCAACCACACAGGTGAGTACAAACACTCACAGAAAGCAACCACAAACGGGTGAGTACAAACACTCACAGAAAGCAACCATAAACAGGTGAGTACAAACACTCACAGAAAGCAACCACAAACAGGTGAGTACAAACACTCACAGAAAGCAACCACAAACAGGTGAGTACAAACACTCACAGAAAGCAACCACAAACGGGTGAGTACAAACACTCACAGAAAGCAACCACAAACAGGCGAGTACAAACACTCTGAAAGCAACCACAAACAGGTGAGGTACATACACTCCACAGAAAGCAATTCTAAGGCAGGTGAGTACAAACACTCACAAAGCAACCACAAACAGGTGAGTACATACACTCACAAGCAAGCAACCAAACAGGTGAGTACAAACACTCACAAGAAACAACACAGGTGAGTACAAACCTCTGAAAGCAACCTAAACAGGGTGAGTACAAACACTCTGAAAGCAACCACAAACAGGTGGTACAAACACTCACAAGCAAGCCACAAACGGGTGAGTACAAACACTCTGAAAGCAACCACAAACGGGTGAGTACAAACACTCACAGAAAGCAACCACAAACGGGTGAGTACAAACACTCACAGAAAGCAACCACAAACGGGTGAGTACAAACACTCACAGAAAGCAACCACAAACAGGTGAGTACAAACACTCACAGAAAGCAACCACAAACAGGTGAGTACAAACACTCACAGAAAGCAACCACAAACGGGTGAGTACAAACACTCACAGAAAGCAACCACAAACGGGTGAGTACATACACTCAGATGAACTCAGTGAGTGAGAGGAAGCACGGCAACTAGGGAGAGTTCTTGCTGGCTGCTGCAACAAACAAAAACGCAACTCGATGCGTTTTTGTCTTAACCCGCCGCTGGTGTTGCCATCTCAGTGATCCCTACTTAATAACCTACACTAACATTTTATCCTCCTTATGTGTGTGTGTGTGTGTGTGTGTGTGTGTGTGTGTGTGTGTGTGTGTGTGTGTGTGTGTGTGTGTGTGTGTGTGTGTGTGTGTGTGTATGTATTGTTGTGTGTGTGTGTGTTTGTGTTGTGTGTAATGTGTGTGTGTGTGTGTGTGTGTGTGTGTGTGTGTGTGTGTGTGTGTGTGTGTGTACTCTCCTAACTGTGGTTGCAGGGGTCGATTCACAGCTCCTGGTGTTTGTGTGATTGTTCACTAGCGTTCGTATCTCCCACGTATACTAGTTTTGGTATCCCCCACGTATAATAGCTTTGGTATCCCCCACGTATACTAGCTTTGGTATCCCCCACGTATACTAGTTTTGGTATCCCCACGTATACTAGTTTTGATATCCCCACGTATACTAGTTTTGGTATCCCCCACGTATACTAGTTTTGGTATCCCCCACGTATACTAGTTTTGGCATCCCCCACGTATACTAGTTTTGGTATCCCCCACGTATACTAGTTTTGGTATCCCCCACGTATACTAGTTTTGGTATCCCCCACGTTCACTAGTGTTGGTATTCCCCACGTTCACCACAGTGTTGGTATTCCTCACGTTCACCACAGTGTTGGTATTCCCACGTTCACCACAGTGTTGGTATTCCTCACGTTCACCACAGTGTTGGTATTCCCCACGTTCACCACAGTGTTGGTATTCCCCACGTTCACCACAGTGTTGGTATTCCCCACGTTCACCACAGTGTTGGTATTCCCCACGTTCACCACAGTGTTGGTATTCCCCACGTTCACCACAGTGTTGGTATTCCTCACGTTCACCACAGTGTTGGTATTCCCCACGTTAACCACAGTGTTGAGTATTCCCCACGTTCACCCACAGTGTTGGTATTCCCCACGTTCACCACAGTGTTGGTATTCCTCACGTTCACCACAGTGTTGGTATTCCCCACGTTCACCACAGTGTTGGTATTCCCCACGTTCACCACAGTGTTGGTATTCCCCACGTTCACCACAGTGTTGGTATTCCTCACGTTCACTGTTAATTACCTTCAGATGAACGGTAAACGAAGAATGCAATCAAACACGGCAGCTGAACATGCATTTCCACCCCTCTCTCTCTCTCTCTCTCTATCTCTTTAACCCCTACATCCCCTCCCCTCCCCTCCCCTCCCCCTCCCCCTCTACAGTGTTGCCTCATGTGATTGGTTTAACGATAAGAAAACTGAGGAAAAAAAGTATCCCTTTTTTTCAACGAGTATATTTAGAATTCCACCCGAAATGGTGGGGGGGGGTTAGCGGAGGGAGGAGTTAGTGGAGGAGGGGTTTGTGGAGGAGGGGGAGGGGTGGAGTGATGGGAAGGGTGGAGCAGAGGTTAGACTGTCAAGAAGAAAGGAGGTGGATTGGAGGGGGAGGTGGGAGTGGGGGGTGGTAGAGTGGGAATGGTTGTTGTAGTGGGGGTGGTAGAGGTGGGGTGTAGTTGTTGTAGTGGGGGTGGTAGGGTGGGTGGTTGTGGTGGTGGTGAAGGGGAGGGGTGGTTGTGATGGTGGTAGAGGGTGGTTGTGAATTGTGGGGGTAGGGTTGTGAATTTGTGGTGGTGGTAGAGTGGGTGGTTGTGATGGTGGTAGTAGGGAGGGGTGGTTGTGGTGGTAGTAGGGAGGGGTGGAGTTAGTGATGGTGGTAGAGTGGGTGTGGTTGTGATGGGTGGTAGAGGTGGGTGGTTGTGGTGGTGTATTAGTGGGTGGTTGTGATGGTGGTAGAGGGGGTGGTTGTGGTGGTGGTAGAGGGGGTGGTTGTGGTGGTGGTAGAGTGGGTGGTTGTGATGGTGGTAGAGGGGGTGGTTGTAGTGGTGGTAGAGTGGGTGGTTGTGGTGGTGGTAGAGTGGGTGGTTGTGATGGTGGTAGAGGGGGTGGTTGTAGTGGTGGTAGAGGGGGTGGTTGTGGTGGTGGTAGAGGGGGTGGTAGTGGGGGAGGTTATGTGGTGTAGGACGGTGTCTGGGGGAGAGAGGATGGAGGAGAGAGAGAGAGAGAGAGAGAAAGACAGAGGATGATAAAGAATACAGAGCAAGCACTGATAAACCAGGTAAGAAGCAGAGGTAAACAGTAGACAAGAGGCGGGGGCCAGGAGGTGTGACTCGACCCCTGCAACCACAGTAACACGCTGTATAATACCTGTCTACCTCACACAGTGCGAGGGTCACTGTGAACACTTAACACACACTTAAAGTGTCTTACCGCCTTCCACTTAACACTTTTCAGTAATGAGAATAATAATAATTACTACTACTACTAATAATAATAACTACTAATAATATCTGTTTTGATTTAGGTGATAGTTACTTGACAGCTCTCCTGGCTGACAGCCTGATCAGTCAGGCTGATGGTTCTAACACACTGTCTAATGTATGAACCACAGCCAGGATGATCACGAACATATTTGAGGAGCTTATTAAGATTACTCTTGAAGACAACCTGGGATCTGCTGGTGATGTGTGTATGATGTGCTGGTAATATCTTGTATGTATGTATGATGTGCTGGTAATATCTTGTATGTGTGTATGATGTGCTGGTAATATCTTGTATGTGTGTATGATGTGCTGGTAATATCTTGTATGTGTGTATGATGTGTTGGTAATATCTTGTATGTATGTATGATGTGCTGGTAATATCTTGTATGTATGTATGATGTGTTGGTAATATCTTGTATGTGTGTATGATGTGCTGGTAATATCTTGTATGTATGTATGATGTGTTGGTAATATCTTGTATGT
>NC_091387.1:1634711-1654711 GCF_038502225.1 Cherax quadricarinatus
TTAATATATCACTTTTTCCATCCCCCCCTCGACCGGTTCTATTGTTTTCTTTGTTCTTTGAGTTGCCTCTTGTTTGTTTTGTTTGCTGGGCAGAGACTTTGGTTTTTTTCTTAGTCTGCTCTTTCATTGTCCTGACCAACATGCATGCCACCACGCCACCCCCACCCCCCACCACCCCTCTACCCCCACTCCACACACCCCACCCCCACCCTCCCCCATATATATATATATATATATATATATATATATATATATATATGTCGTGCAGAATAGGTAAATCTTGGGGTTTTGACTTAAATATCAACGCTCTTCTTGCCGAATAAGACAAGTGAAAATTTGTGTATGCAATAATTTGGCAAAAATCATTCTGAATCTAACGAAAAAAAATTTATTTCATTGTGTTTATTATTAAATTTTTGTAAACTTATCTGAAATATATTTAGTTGGATTAGGGTAAATTAAATTGGGCTTGTTATAATAAGGTCAGGTAAGTTTTCTAAGGTTTTTTTGGTACAAAATTATTAATTTTTATATTAATATAAATGAAAAAAAAATATCTTTAAACGTATAAGAGAAAATGTTGAACGAGTTCTTGATAATTCACCAATTCTATCTATTCTGCACGACATATATATATATATATATATATATATATATATATATATATATATATATATCCAACACCTACAAACACCCCCACACACTTACATGTACACACCTACAAATTCACCCCCTTCACACACACACATACTTACAAACACTCCCACACACTTACAAACACCGCCTCACACTTACAAACACCTACCACACACCTACAAACACCCCCCCACACACACAAACACCCTCACAAACTTACAAACACCCTCACAAACTTACAAACACCACCACACACTCACAAACACCCTCACAAACTTACAAACACCCTCACAAACTTACAAACACCCTCATACACAAACACCACCACACACTCACAAACACCCTCACAAACTTACAAACACCCTCATACACAAACACCCCAACACACTTACAAACACCCTCACACACAAACACCCTCACACACTTACAAACACCCCCACACACAAACACCCCCACATTCACAAACACCACCACACACTTACAAACACCCTCACACACTTAGAAACGCCTTCATTCACTTACAAACACCTTCACACACTTACAAACACCCCCACACACTTACAAACACCCTCACACACTTAGAAACGCCTTCATTCACTTACAAACACCTTCACACACTTACAAACACCCCCACACACTTACAAACACCCCCACACACTTACAAACACCCTCACACACTCACAAACCATCCACAAACACTCACAAACATTCCCAAACACTTACAAACACCCCCACACACTTACAAACACCCTCACACACTCACAAACACCCCCACACACTCCCAAACACCCCCACACACTCACAAACACCCCCACACACTCACAAACACCCCCACACACTCACAAACACCCCCACACACTCACAAACACTCCCACACACTCACAAACACCCCCACACACTCACAAACACTCCCACACACTCACAAACACTCCCACAAACTCACAAACACCCCCACACACACTCACAAACACTCCCACACACTCACAAACACTCCCACACACTCACAAACACCCCCACACACACTCACAAACACTCCCACACACTCACAAACACCCTCACACACTTACAAACACCCCCGCACACTCACAAACACCCCCACACACTCACCACCCCCACACACTCACAAACACTCCCACACACTCACAAACACCCCCCACACACTCACAAACACCCCCACACACCCTCACACACTTACAAACACCCTCACACACTTACAAACACCCTCACACACTTACAAACACCCTCACACACTTACAAACACCCTCACACACTTACAAACACCCTCACACACTTACAAACACCCTCACACACTTACAAACACCCTCACACACTTACAAACACCCTCACACACTCACAAACACCCCCACACACTCACAAACACGCCCACACACTCACAAACACCCCCACACACTCACAAACACTCCCACACACTCACAAACACCCCCACACACTCACAAACACCCCCACACACTCACAAACACCCCCACACACTCACAAACACCCCCACACACTCACAAACACCCCCACACACTCACAAACACCCCCACACACTCACAAACACCCCCACACACTCACAAACACCCCCACACACTCACAAACACCCCCACACACTCACAAACACCCCCACAGCCTCACAAACACTCTCACACAGCCTCACAAACACTCTCACACAGCCTCACAAACACTCTCACACACTCACAAACACCCCCACACACCCTCACAAACACTCCCACACACTCACAAACACTCCCACACACTCACAAACACCCCCACACACACTCACAAACACTCCCACACACTCACAAACACTCCCACACACTCACAAACACCCCCACACACACTCACAAACACTCCCACACACTCACAAACACCCCCACACACACTCACAAACACTCCCACACACTCACAAACACCCCCACACACTCACAAACACCCCCACACACACTCACAAACACTCCCACACACTCACAAACACCCCCACACACACTCACAAACACTCCCACACACTCACAAACACTCCCACACACTCACAAACACCCCCACACACACTCACAAACACTCCCACACACTCACAAACACCCCCACACACTCACAAACACCCCCACACACACACAAACACCCCCACACACTCACAAACACCCCCACACACTCACAAACACCCCCACACACTCACAAACACCCCCACACACTCACAAACACCCCCACACACTCACAAACACCCCCACACACACACAAACACCCCCACACACTCACAAACACTCCCACACACTCACAAACACCCCCACACACTCACAAACACCCCCACACACAAACACTAAGTGTTGGCTAGTGTTTGTAAAAGACAAACAAGGAAAAACAAGAGAACACGAGATGGAAATAAAATCGATCAAATCTCTGACTAAGACTCAGCAAGCGAGAGAAAAACCAAGATAAGAATGGTTGATAAAGGAGAAGATTGAAGAAAGTGGAGGTAATCCTTCAGCCAGCGGAAATTAAACATAACAAGTGAAAGAACTTATAAAAGAAACGTGCAGAAAAGTCAATAGGAGACAATAGTTATTATTATTATTATTATTAAACCACCTAGCTGTTAGAATCTGAGTGTGTGTACTCGCCTATCTGTGGTTGCAGGGGTCGATTCATAGCTCCTGGTGCAGCCTCTTCGCTGGTCGGTACTACGTCCACTCTCCCTGCTCCATGACAGTTATCATACCTCTTCTTAAAGCTATGTATGGTGTTAGTTACTATTTTGTCATGGGCACTTGACAGTATATATATCCTGTCAAGTGCCTGTGACAGGATATATATCCTGTCAAGTGCCTGGGACAGGATATATATCCTGTCAAGTGCCTGGGACAGGATATATATCCTGTCAAGTGCCTGGGACAGGATATATATCCTGTCAAGTGCCTGGGACAGGATATATATCCTGTCAAGTGCCTGGGACAGGATATATATCCTGTCAAGTGCCTGGGACAGGATATATATCCTGTCAAGTGCCTGGGACAGGATATATATCCTGTCAAGTGCCTGGGACAGGATATATATCCTGTCAAGTGCCTGGGACAGGATATATATCCTGTCAAGTGCCTGGGACAGGATATATATCCTGTCAAGTGCCTGGGACAGGATATATATCCTGTCAAGTGCCTGGGACAGGATATATATCCTGTCAAGTGCCTGGGACAGGATATATATCCTGTCAAGTGCCTGGGACAGGATATATATCCTGTCAAGTGCCTGGGACAGGATATATATCCTGTCAAGTGCCTGGGACAGGATATATATCCTGTCAAGTGCCTGGGACAGGATATATATCCTGTCAAGTGCCTGGGACAGGATATATATCCTGTCAAGTGCCTGGGACAGGATATATATCCTGTCAAGTGCCTGGGACAGGATATATATCCTGTGACGTGTTTCTGTAGAGTATTTTCAAACGTTTTAATTATTTAAACGATATTTTTTCTTTGTGGAGGATGTTGGTAGGATGTTGTCTGTGTTTTAAAAGATCACGTGAAAGGTAAACTAAGTGGTGTCTGGCTGTGACAACAATGTTTGAGACAGGTGCTAGTGTCTGGCTGTGACAACAATGTTTGAGACAGGTTCTAGTGTCTGGCTGTGACAACAATGTTTGAGACAGGTTCTAGTGTCTGGCTGTGACAACAATGTTTGAGACAGGTGCTAGTGTCTGGCTGTGACAACAATGTTTGAGACAGGTTCTAGTGTCTGGCTGTGACAACAATGTTTGAGACAGGTTCTAGTGTCTGGCTGTGACAACAATGTTTGAGACAGGTTCTAGTGTCTGGCTGTGACAACAATGTTTGAGACAGGTTCTAGTGTCTGGCTGTGACAACAATGTTTGAGACAGGTTCTAGTGTCTGGCTGTGACAACAATGTTTGAGACAGGTTCTAGTGTCTGGCTGTGACAACAATGTTTGAGACAGGTTCTAGTGTCTGGCTGTGACAACAATGTTTGAGACAGGTTCTAGTGTCTGGCTGTGACAACAATGTTTGAGACAGGTTCTAGTGTCTGGCTGTGACAACAATGTTTGAGACAGGTGCTAGTGTCTGGCTGTGACAACAATGTTTGAGACAGGTTCTAGTGTCTGGCTGTGACAACAATGTTTGAGACAGGTTCTAGTGTCTGGCTGTGACAACAATGTTTGAGACAGGTGCTAGTGTCTAGCTGTGACAACAATGTTTGAGACAGGTTCTAGTGTCTGGCTGTGACAACAATGTTTGAGACAGGTTCTAGTGTCTGGCTGTGACAACAATGTTTGAGACAGGTTCTAGTGTCTGGCTGTGACAACAATGTTTGAGACAGGTTCTAGTGTCTGGCTGTGACAACAATGTTTGAGACAGGTGCTAGTGTCTGGCTGTGACAACAATGTTTGAGACAGGTTCTAGTGTCTGGCTGTGACAACAATGTTTGAGACAGGTTCTAGTGTCTAGCTGTGACAACAATGTTTGAGACAGGTTCTAGTGTCTGGCTGTGACAACAATGTTTGAGACAGGTTCTCTTGTCTGGCTGTGACAACAATGTTTGAGACAGGTGCTAGTGTCTGGCTGTGACAACAATGTTTGAGACAGGTTCTAGTGTCTGGCTGTGACAACAATGTTTGAGACAGGTTCTAGTGTCTAGCTGTGACAACAATGTTTGAGACAGGTTCTAGTGTCTGGCTGTGACAACAGTGTTTGAGACAGGTGCTAGTGTCTAGCTGTGACAACAATGTTTGAGACAGGTGCTAGTGTCTGGCTGTGACAACAATGTTTGAGACAGGTGCTAGTGTCTAGCTGTGACAACAATGTTTGAGACAGGTGCTAGTGTCTGGCTGTGACAACAATGTTTGAGACAGGTGCTAGTGTCTGGCTGTGACAACAATGTTTGAGACAGGTTCTAGTGTCCAGCTGTGACAACAATGTTTGAGACAGGTTCTAGTGTCTGGCTGTGACAACAATGTTTGAGACAGGTTCTAGTGTCTAGCTGTGACAACAATGTTTGAGACAGGTGCTAGTGTCTAGCTGTGACAACAATGTTTGAGACAGGTTCTAGTGTCTGGCTGTGACAACAATGTTTGAGACAGGTGCTAGTGTCTGGCTGTGACAACAATGTTTGAGACAGGTTCTAGTGTCTGGCTGTGACAACAATGATTGAGACAGGTTCTAGTGTCTGGCTGTGACAACAATGTTTGAGACAGGTTCTAGTGTCTGGCTGTGACAACAATGTTTGAGACAGGTTCTAGTGTCTAGCTGTGACAACAATGTTTGAGACAGGTGCTAGTGTCTGGCTGTGACAAAATGTTTGAGACAGGTTCTAGTGTCTGGCTGTGACAACAATGTTTGAGACAGGTTCTAGTGTCTGGCTGTGACAACAATGTTTGAGACAGGTTCTAGTGTCTAGCTGTGACAACAATGTTTGAGACAGGTGCTAATGTCTAGCTGTGACAACAATGTTTGAGACAGGTTCTAGTGTCTGGCTGTAACAACAATGTTTGAGACAGGTTCTAGTGTCTGGCTGTGACAACAATGTTTGAGACAGGTTCTAGTGTCTGGCTGTGACAACAATGTTTGAGACAGGTTCTAGTGTCTGGCTGTGACAACAATGTTTGAGACAGGTTCTAGTGTCTGGCTGTGACAACAATGTTTGAGACAGGTTCTAGTGTCTGGCTGTGACAACAATGTTTGAGACAGGTGCTAGTGTCTGGCTGTGACAAAATGTTTGAGACAGGTTCTAGTGTCTGGCTGTGACAACAATGTTTGAGACAGGTTCTAGTGTCTGGCTGTGACAACAATGTTTGAGACAGGTTCTAGTGTCTAGCTGTGACAACAATGTTTGAGACAGGTGCTAATGTCTAGCTGTGACAACAATGTTTGAGACAGGTTCTAGTGTCTGGCTGTAACAACAATGTTTGAGACAGGTTCTAGTGTCTGGCTGTGACAACAATGTTTGAGACAGGTTCTAGTGTCTGGCTGTGACAACAATGTTTGAGACAGGTTCTAGTGTCTAGCTGTGACAACAATGTTTGAGACAGGTGCTAATGTCTAGCTGTGACAACAATGTTTGAGACAGGTTCTAGTGTCTGGCTGTAACAACAATGTTTGAGACAGGTTCTAGTGTCTGGCTGTGACAACAATGTTTGAGACAGGTTCTAGTGTCTGGCTGTGACAACAATGTTTGAGACAGGTTCTAGTGTCTGGCTGTGACAACAATGTTTGAGACAGGTTCTAGTGTCTGGCTGTGACAACAATGTTTGAGACAGGTTCTAGTGTCTGGCTGTGACAACAATGTTTGAGACAGGTGCTAGTGTCTGGCTGTGACAACAATGTTTGAGACAGGTTCTAGTGTCTGGCTGTGACAACAATGTTTGAGACAGGTTCTCTTGTCTGGCTGTGACAACAATGTTTGAGACAGGTGCTAGTGTCTGGCTGTGACAACAATGTTTGAGACAGGTTCTAGTGTCTGGCTGTGACAACAATGTTTGAGACAGGTTCTAGTGTCTAGCTGTGACAACAATGTTTGAGACAGGTTCTAGTGTCTGGCTGTGACAACAGTGTTTGAGACAGGTGCTAGTGTCTAGCTGTGACAACAATGTTTGAGACAGGTGCTAGTGTCTGGCTGTGACAACAATGTTTGAGACAGGTGCTAGTGTCTAGCTGTGACAACAATGTTTGAGACAGGTGCTAGTGTCTGGCTGTGACAACAATGTTTGAGACAGGTGCTAGTGTCTGGCTGTGACAACAATGTTTGAGACAGGTTCTAGTGTCCAGCTGTGACAACAATGTTTGAGACAGGTTCTAGTGTCTGGCTGTGACAACAATGTTTGAGACAGGTTCTAGTGTCTAGCTGTGACAACAATGTTTGAGACAGGTGCTAGTGTCTAGCTGTGACAACAATGTTTGAGACAGGTTCTAGTGTCTGGCTGTGACAACAATGTTTGAGACAGGTGCTAGTGTCTGGCTGTGACAACAATGTTTGAGACAGGTTCTAGTGTCTGGCTGTGACAACAATGATTGAGACAGGTTCTAGTGTCTGGCTGTGACAACAATGTTTGAGACAGGTTCTAGTGTCTGGCTGTGACAACAATGTTTGAGACAGGTTCTAGTGTCTAGCTGTGACAACAATGTTTGAGACAGGTGCTAGTGTCTGGCTGTGACAAAATGTTTGAGACAGGTTCTAGTGTCTGGCTGTGACAACAATGTTTGAGACAGGTTCTAGTGTCTGGCTGTGACAACAATGTTTGAGACAGGTTCTAGTGTCTAGCTGTGACAACAATGTTTGAGACAGGTGCTAATGTCTAGCTGTGACAACAATGTTTGAGACAGGTTCTAGTGTCTGGCTGTAACAACAATGTTTGAGACAGGTTCTAGTGTCTGGCTGTGACAACAATGTTTGAGACAGGTTCTAGTGTCTGGCTGTGACAACAATGTTTGAGACAGGTTCTAGTGTCTGGCTGTGACAACAATGTTTGAGACAGGTTCTAGTGTCTGGCTGTGACAACAATGTTTGAGACAGGTTCTAGTGTCTGGCTGTGACAACAATGTTTGAGACAGGTGCTAGTGTCTGGCTGTGACAAAATGTTTGAGACAGGTTCTAGTGTCTGGCTGTGACAACAATGTTTGAGACAGGTTCTAGTGTCTGGCTGTGACAACAATGTTTGAGACAGGTTCTAGTGTCTAGCTGTGACAACAATGTTTGAGACAGGTGCTAATGTCTAGCTGTGACAACAATGTTTGAGACAGGTTCTAGTGTCTGGCTGTAACAACAATGTTTGAGACAGGTTCTAGTGTCTGGCTGTGACAACAATGTTTGAGACAGGTTCTAGTGTCTGGCTGTGACAACAATGTTTGAGACAGGTTCTAGTGTCTAGCTGTGACAACAATGTTTGAGACAGGTGCTAATGTCTAGCTGTGACAACAATGTTTGAGACAGGTTCTAGTGTCTGGCTGTAACAACAATGTTTGAGACAGGTTCTAGTGTCTGGCTGTGACAACAATGTTTGAGACAGGTTCTAGTGTCTGGCTGTGACAACAATGTTTGAGACAGGTTCTAGTGTCTGGCTGTGACAACAATGTTTGAGACAGGTTCTAGTGTCTGGCTGTGACAACAATGTTTGAGACAGGTTCTAGTGTCTGGCTGTGACAACAATGTTTGAGACAGGTGCTAGTGTCTGGCTGTGACAACAATGTTTGAGACAGGTTCTAGTGTCTGGCTGTGACAACAATGTTTGAGACAGGTGCTAGTGTCTGGCTGTGACAACAATGTTTGAGACAGGTTCTAGTGTCTGGCTGTGACAACAATGTTTGAGACAGGTTCTAGTGTCTGGCTGTGACAACAATGTTTGAGACAGGTTCTAGTGTCTGGCTGTGACAACAATGTTTGAGACAGGTTCTAGTGTCTGGCTGTGACAACAATGTTTGAGACAGGTTCTAGTGTCTGGCTGTGACAACAATGTTTGAGACAGGTTCTAGTGTCTGGCTGTGACAACAATGTTTGAGACAGGTTCTAGTGTCTGGCTGTGACAACAATGTTTGAGACAGGTTCTAGTGTCTGGCTGTGACAACAATGTTTGAGACAGGTTCTAGTGTCTGGCTGTGACAACACACATACACTGTCATAACAATACACAAGGTTATTATTAAGGTTATTATCACCGTTAATTGGTTCATTATTACGTGTGTGATCAAGGAAGCTAAAATATATTCTCTACACACAGGAAGTGGTGGTGGAACAATTCATACATAGGTTTAAGAATAGGTACGATAGGGAAACCAGTAGCAGCCAGTTGAAAGTAGGGGCCAGGAGCTGAGACTCGACACTTGCAACTATAATTAAATGAGTACAGTTAAGTCAGTACAATGACACACCATCACCCCCACACTCAATTTCCCACATCACTAACCACCCCACACCTCCACCAACCACCCCACACCTCCTCCAACCACCCCACACTCCCACCAACCACCCCACACCTCCTCCAGCCACCCCACACCTCCACCAACCACCCCACACTCCCACCAACCACCCCACACCTCCTCCAGCCACCCCACACTCCCAGCAACCACCCCACCCCTCCTCCAACTACCCCACACTCCCAGCAACCACCCCACACCTCCACCAACCACCCCACACCTCCTCCAACCACCCCACACTCCCACCAACCACCCCACACCTCCTCCAGCCACCCCACACTCCCAGCAACCACCCCACACCTCCTCCAACTACCCCACACTCCCAGCAACCACCCCACACCTCCACCAACCACCCCACACCTCCTCCAACCACCCCACACTCCCACCAACCACCCCACACCTACACCAACCACCCCACACTCCCACCAACCACCCCACACCTCCACCAACCACCCCACACCTCCTCCAACCACCCCACACTCCCACCAACCACCCCACACTCCCACCAACCACCTCACACTCCCACCAACCACCCAACACAGCCACCAACCCCCCGACACCCCATCGACCACCCCACTAACCTCCCCACACCCCATCAACCACCCCCACTTCCCATCAACCACCCCCACACCCCACAACCCATCAACTTCTCCACACCCCATCAACCACCCCACACCAGAACCACCCACACCAGACTCCCACCAACCACCCCACACCTCCACCAACCACCCCACACTCCCACCAACCACCCCACACTCCCACCAACCACCCCACACTCCCACTAACCTCACCCACACCCCATCAACCACCTCCACACCCCACAACCCATCAATTTCTCCACACCCCATCAACCACCTCCACACCCCACAACCCATCAACTTCTCCACACCCTATCAACCACCCCACACCCCATCAACCATCCCACCAACCACCCCACACCCCATCAACCATCCCACCAACCACCCCACACCCCATCCACCTCCCCACACCCCATCAACCACCCCACCAACCTCTCTGCAATACCCTGCTAATAACTTGTGTGCGCCCCTAAAACTCGTCTTGGCTGCCAGAGTAAAAGTATCAAGCAAGAATGATTTAGATGATGTCCTGGGATGATATAAAGGTCTCTATTTGAAGCTGTGGGTCGCGATTGCTGCTCCAATTGTTGAAAAAGTCACCTCACGCTTTTTGACCAGCCATGTAATTGTTTCCTGAATAATGGATAACTCGACGCGTGGGTTGGCTGGTCGGTGAGTTGGTGCTGGCCCAAGACTGTGTCATCACCTGCTAGAGATGTAGTGGTTATGATGACGTGAGTAGTGGTGATAATGATGTTAATTAGTGAGAATGGTGAAACCAGTGGTCGCTCTTCTCTCTGAGATAAACATATCCAGGAGACACTGGAAGACAGGAGAGATAGGGGGGACATGATAACGATATATAAAATATTGAGAGGGAATCGACAAGATGGACAGAAACAGGATGTTCCAGAGATGGGACACAGGAACAAAGTGACACAGTTGGAAGCTGAAGACTCAGATAACTCACAGGGATGTCAGGAAGTATTTCTTCAGTCACAGAGTTGTCAGGAAGTGGAATAGTCTGGGAAGTGATGTAGTGGAGGCAGGATCTATACATAGCTTTAAGCAGAGGTATGATAAAGCTCACGGAGCGTGTAGAGTGACTGAGTAGCGGCCAGTGAAGAGGCGGGGCCAGGAGCTGAGACTCGGCCCCTGCAACCACAACTAGGTGACTACACACACGACACAGTGCCGCACAAGAAACAATACACAAGCTAGAAGAACAGGAAGAGCAGGAAAAGCAATATATCAGTGCATACCTGACAAGATGGAAGCTGTGAGTGATGGTCCGTGATGAGGTGTCGGAGTGGTGGCATGTGACGAGTGGGGTTCCACAAGGGTCAGTCCTAGGGCCGGTGGTATTTCTTGTATACGTGAATGACATGGCGGAATAGATAGAGGTGTCCTTGTTCACAGACGATGTGAAGTTAATGAGGAGAATACAGGAGGACGAGGATCAGGAAAGACTACAAATGGATCTGGACAGGCTACAGGTCTGGCGTGACAAGTGGCTGTTAGCATTTAACTCCAGCAAGTGCAAAGTTACGAAGATTAGGGAAGGGTAAAGAAGACCATACACAGAGTACGTGCTTGGGGAGCAAAGGCTGCAAACCTCATTCAAGTTGAATGACCTCTGGGTAAGCATTGTACCGAACATATCACCTGAGGCTCACATCAGCCTAATAACTACTGTGGTGAATGCAATGTTGTTAATGTAACACTAGCATCTAGACATCTAGACAAGGAAATCTTCACTACCCTGTACAGTGTACGTCAGGTCCATACTGGAATATGCAGCACCAGTATGGAACCCACACCTGGTCCAACATGGCAAAAAATTGGAGAAAGTGCAGAAGTTTGCAACAAGACTAGTACCCCAACTCAGGGGTATGTCTATGAGGAGAGGTTAGGGGAACTCGGCCTGGTATATCACCAGAGATTGTAGACCTCGTTTAAAAAGAAAGGCCTAGCAGTGAACACAGTGATATATCACCAGACCTAACAGTGAACATAGTACTGGTATATCACCAGACCTAACAGTGAACATAGTACTGGTATATCACCAGACCTAACAGTGAACATAGTACTGGTATATCACCAGACCTAACAGTGAACATAGTACTGGTATATCACCAGACCTAACAGTGAACATAGTACTGGTATATCACCAGACCTAACAGTGAACACAGTACCTGGTATATCACCAGACCTAACAGTGAACATAGTACTGGTATATCACCAGACCTAACAGTGAACACAGTACCTGGTATATCACCAGACCTAACAGTGAACACAGTACCTGGTATATCACCAGACCTAACTGAACACAGTATCTGGTATACCACCAGACCTAACAGTGAACACAGTACCTGGTATATCACCAGACCTAACAGTGAACACAGTACCTGGTATATCACCAGACCTAACTGAACACAGTACCTGGTATACCACCAGACCTAACAGTGAACACAGTTGGTAGGTAAGACACAAAGGCAACAGTTAGGCAACTTTATTCCGAAACGTTTCGCCTACACAGTAGGCTTCTTCAGTCGAATACAGAAAGTAGGCAGGAACAGTAGAGATGTGAAGACGATGTAATCAGTCCATCACCCTTGAAGTCGTAGAATTTGAGGTTGTCAGTCCCTCAGCCTGGAGAGTTCAGTTCCATAGTCAGGAACTATCTGAAGATCAAGCGACAGTGCGGAGACTTAAATACTGTCGGAAGGAGAGGTGTATAGTAGTAGTAGTAGTGAGAATGTAGCCACTGATAGGTCAGGTCCCTCTCAGATCCAACAGTACATGGTATACCACCAGACCTAACAGTGAACATAGTACCTGGTATACCACCAGACCTAACAGTGAACATAGTACTGGTATACCACCAGACCTAACAGTGAACATAGTACCTGGTATACCACCAGACCTAACAGTGAACATAGTACTGGTATACCACCAGATCTAACAGTGAACAAAGTACCTGGTATACCACCAGACCTAACAGAGAACACAGTACCTGGTATATCACCAGACCTAACAGTGAACATAGTACTGGTATACCACCAGACCTAACAGAGAACACAGTACCTGGTATACCACCAGACCTAACAGTGAACACAGTACCTGGTATACCATCAGTCCTAACAGTGAACATAGTACTGGTATACCACCAGTCCTAACAGTGAACATAGTATCTGGTATACCATCAGTCCTAACAGTGAACATAGTACCTGGTATACCACCAGTCCTAACAGTGAACACAGTACCTGGTATACCATCAGTCCTAACAGTGAACACAGTACCTGGTATACCATCAGTCCTAACAGTGAACACAGTACCTGGTATATCACCAGTCCTAACAGTGAACATAGTACCTGGTATATCACCAGACCTAACAGTGAACACAGTACCTGGTATACCACCAGTCCTAACAGTGAACATAGTACCTGGTATACCACCAGTCCTAACAGTGAACACAGTACCTGGTATACCATCAGTCCTAACAGTGAACACAGTACCTGGTATATCACCAGTCCTAACAGTGAACATAGTACCTGGTATACCATCAGTCCTAACAGTGAACATAGTACCTGGTATACCACCAGACCTAACAGAGAACACAGTACCTGGTATATCACCAGACCTAACAGTGAACACAGTACCTGGTATATCACCAGACCTAACAGTGAACACAGTACCTGGTATACCACCAGTCCTAACAGTGAACACAGTACCTGGTATATCACCAGACCTAACAGTGAACACAGTACCTGGTATATCACCAGTCCTAACAGTGAACATAGTACTGGTATACCACCAGACCTAACAGTGAACATAGTACCTGGTATATCACCAGACCTAACAGTGAACACAGTACCTGGTATATCACCAGACCTAACAGTGAACATAGTACCTGGTATATCACCAGACCTAACAGTGAACATAGTACCTGGTATATCACCAGACCTAACAGTGAACACAGTACCTGGTATATCACCAGACCTAACAGAGAACACAGTACCTGGTATACCACCAGTCCTAACAGTGAACACAGTACCTGGTATATCAGCAGACCTAACAGTGAACATCAAACTCAGCTTGGAGTACGCAGCACCAGCATGGAACCCAGGCCTGAAGAAGCATGTCAGGAAAGTGGAGAAGTGTATAAGAAGACTATTTCCAGAGATGAGAGGATGGAAGAACCAGGGGAAACATGATAACAACATACAAAATACTCAGGGGATTTCATCAGGTAGACAGAAATAGACTATTTGAGAAGCGAAAAGCGAAAACTTGGGACACAGTAGGATGGTCAGAAAGTAGAATAATCCTGAGAACCGAAAGGTGGAGGCAGGCTCCATACATAGTTTTAAGAGCAGGTACGATAGGGACCACGAGGCTAGGGAGGAGGGTCCAGGAGATGAGACCTGACCCAAACAACCACATACAGGTAAGTACACACACACACAGGCCTACACACACGAACACACAGTTACATACACAATCACAGACAGACACACACACACACATACATATTTTAAGTTTTTATCCGAGTTTTAAGCATCAGAGGCAACAATTAGAGCAAGAGGTCGTTTTTACAAGTGATCGTGACTGCTGGACCGTGACACAGAGCTGCTGCTGCCCTGGCCTGGCCAGCCTTCCCTCCCTGGCAAGGGAATACCAGGGGCACTAGCACGCTACCTGCTTACTACCCCCTCCCAACCCACCCATCCAGCCACTCCCAGGCTCCTAATACAGGGATACCTGCCATGACTACACTGAAGGTATATCTGTCACGACTACACTGTAGGTATACCGGTGACACTAACTCACACTACCTACCCACCCCTCCAGATATACCTGCCAGGGGTTACACTCTATGTATATCTGTCAATGGTTACATTGCAGGGATACCTGCCAAGACCTACATTGTAAGTATACAAGGTACCTAACCGCCCCACCAGTTCCAAGCTCCTCCAGGGATACCTGCCGTGACTACAAAATAGGTATACCAGCCATGGCATGGTCTGAGGGATACCTGTTATAGCTAGCTGGAGGGCAGGGTAACTCAGAGGGATGGAAGGGATACCTGGAATATAATACCATGTAATATACCAATAATAACTTAATATACTAGAAATATTTCTGAAAATAAGTAGCACCTGATACCTGGAGAGTTCCGGGGGTCAACGCCCCCGCGACTCGGTCTGAGACCAGGCCTCGTGATGGATCAGGGTATGATCAACCAGGCTGTTACTGCTGGCCGCACGTAAACTGAAGTACGAACCACAGCCTGGTTGGTCAGGTACTGACTTTAGGTGCCTATCCAGTGCCTTCTTGAAGACAGCCAGGGGTCTTGAAGACAGCCAGGGGTCTTGAAGACAGCCAGGGGTCTTGAAGACAGCCAGGGGTCTTGAAGACAACCAGGGGTCTTGAAGACAGCCAGGGGTCTTGAAGACAACCAGGGGTCTTGAAGACAGCCAGAGGTCTTGAAGACAACCAGGGGTCTTGAAGACAGCCAGGGGTCTTGAAGACAGCCAGGGGTCTTGAAGACAGCCAGGGGTCTTGAAGACAGCCAGGGGTCTTGAAGACAACCAGGGGTCTTAAAGACAGCCAGGGGTCTTGAAGACAGCCAGGGGTCTTGAAGACAGCCAGGGGTCTTGAAGACAGCAATGGGTCTTGAAGAAAGCCAGGGGTCTTGAAGACAGCCAGGGATCTTAAAGACAGCCAGGGGTTTTGAAGACAGCCAGGGGCCTTGAAGACAGCCAGGGGTCTTGAAGACAGCAATGGGTCTTGAAGAAAGCCAGGGGTCTTGAAGACAGCCATTTGCCTTGAAGACAGCCAGGGATCTTAAAGACAGCCAGGGGTCTTGAAGACAGCCAGGGGTCTTGAAGACAGCAATGGGTCTTGAAGACAGCCAGGGGTCTTGAAGACAGCCATTTGCCTTGAAGACAGCCAGGGATTTTAAAGACAGCCAGGGGTCTTGAAGACAGCCAGGGGTCTTGAAGACAGCAATGGGTCTTGAAGACAGCCAGGGGTCTTGAAGACAGCCAGGGGTCTTGAAGACAGCCAGGGGTCTCGATGACAGCCAGGGGCCTTGAAGACAGCCAGGGGTCTTGAAGACAGCCAGGGGCCTTGAAGACAGCCACGGGTCTTGAAGACAGCCAGGGGTCCTGAAGACAGCCAGGGGTTTTGAAGACAGCCAGGGGCCTTGAAGACAGCCAGAGGTCTTGAAGACAGCCAGGGGCCTTGAAGACAGCCAGGGGCCTTGAAGACAGCCAGGGGTCTTGAAGACAGCCAGCGGCCTTGAAGACAACCAGGGGTCTTGAAGACAGCCAGGGGTCTTGAAGACAACCAGGGGTTTTGAAGACAGCCAGCGGCCTTGAAGATAACCAGGGGTCTTGAAGACAGTCAGGGGTCTTGAAGACAGCCAGGGGTCTTGAAGACAGCCAGCGGCCTTGAAGACAACCAGGGGTCTTGAAGACAGCCAGGGGTCTTGAAGGCAACCAGGGGTCTTGAAGACAGCCAGCGCCCTTGAAGACAACCAGGGGTCTTGAAGACAACCAGGGGTCTTGAAGACAGCCAGCGCCCTTGAAGACAACCAGGGGTCTTGAAGACAGCCAGGGGTCTTGAAGACAGCCAGAGGCCTTGCAGACAGCCAGCGGCCTTGAAGACAACCAGGGGTCTTGAAGGCAGCCAGGGGTCTTGAAGACAGCCAGGGGTCTTGAAGACAGCCAGGGGTCTTGAAGACAGCCAGGGGTCTTGAAGACAGCCAGGGGTCTTGAAGACAGCCAGGGGTCTTGAAGACAACCAGGGGTCTTAAAGACAGCCAGGGGTCTTGAAGACAGCCAGGGGTCTTGAAGACAGCCAGGGGGTCTTGAAGACAGCAATGGGTCTTGAAGAAAGCCAGGGGTCTTGAAGACAGCCAGGGATCTTAAAGACAGCCAGGGGTTTTGAAGACAGCCAGGGGCCTTGAAGACAGCCAGGGGTCTTGAAGACAGCAATGGGTCTTGAAGAAAGCCAGGGGTCTTGAAGACAGCCATTTGCCTTGAAGACAGCCAGGGATCTTAAAGACAGCCAGGGGTCTTGAAGACAGCCAGGGGTCTTGAAGACAGCAATGGGTCTTGAAGACAGCCAGGGGTCTTGAAGACAGCCATTTGCCTTGAAGACAGCCAGGGATCTTAAAGACAGCCAGGGGTCTTGAAGACAGCCAGGGGTCTTGAAGACAGCAATGGGTCTTGAAGACAGCCAGGGGTCTTGAAGACAGCCAGGGGTCTTGAAGACAGCCAGGGGTCTCGATGACAGCCAGGGGCCTTGAAGACAGCCAGGGGTCTTGAAGACAGCCAGGGGCCTTGAAGACAGCCACGGGTCTTGAAGACAGCCAGGGGTCCTGAAGACAGCCAGGGGTTTTGAAGACAGCCAGGGGCCTTGAAGACAGCCAGAGGTCTTGAAGACAGCCAGGGGCCTTGAAGACAGCCAGGGGCCTTGAAGACAGCCAGGGGTCTTGAAGACAGCCAGCGGCCTTGAAGACAACCAGGGGTCTTGAAGACAGCCAGGGGTCTTGAAGACAACCAGGGGTTTTGAAGACAGCCAGCGGCCTTGAAGATAACCAGGGGTCTTGAAGACAGTCAGGGGTCTTGAAGACAGCCAGGGGTCTTGAAGACAGCCAGCGGCCTTGAAGACAACCAGGGGTCTTGAAGACAGCCAGGGGTCTTGAAGGCAACCAGGGGTCTTGAAGACAGCCAGCGCCCTTGAAGACAACCAGGGGTCTTGAAGACAACCAGGGGTCTTGAAGACAGCCAGCGCCCTTGAAGACAACCAGGGGTCTTGAAGACAGCCAGGGGTCTTGAAGACAGCCAGAGGCCTTGCAGACAGCCAGCGGCCTTGAAGACAACCAGGGGTCTTGAAGGCAGCCAGGGGTCTTGAAGACAGCCAGGGGTCTTGAAGACAGCCAGCGGCCTTGAAGACAGCCAGCGGCCTTGAAGACAGCCAGCGGCCTTGAAGACAACCAGGGGTCTTGAAGGCAGCCAGCGGCCTTGAAGACAGCCAGCGCCCTTGAAGACAACCAGAGGTCTTGAAGACAACCAGGGGTCTTGAAGACAGCCAGCGGCCTTGAAGACAGCCAGCGGCCTTGAAGACAACCAGGGGTCTTGAAGGCAGCCAGGGGTCTTGAAGACAGCCAGAGGTCTTGAAGACAAGACAGCCAAGGGTCTTGAAGACAGCCAGGGGTCTATTGGTAATCCCCCTTATGCTGGAAGGCAGTTGAACAGTCTTGGGCCCCTAACACTTACTGTATAGTCTCTCAGTGTACTCGTGGCACCTCTGCTTTTCATCGGGGGAATGTTGCATCTCCCGCCGAGTTTGTTGCTTACATAGGGAGTGATTTCAGTGTACAAGTTTGGTACTAATCCCTCCAGGACCTTCCAAGTGTATTATTACTGGTAGATGAACTGTGACAGCAGGTGTAAGGTAACACCCAGGTACCTACTTACTGCTAGGTGAACTGTGACAGCAGGTGTAAGGTAACACCCAGGTACCTACTTACTGCTAGGTGAGAAGTGACAGCAGGTGTAAGGTAACACCCAGGTACCTACTTACTGCTAGGTGAACAGTGACAGCAGGTGTAAGGTAACACCCAGGTACCTACTTACTGCTAGGTGAGCAGTGACAGCAGGTGTAAGGTAACATCCAGGTACCTACTTACTGCTAGGTGAACTGTGACAGCAGGTGTAAGGTAACACCCAGGTACCTACTTACTGCTAGGTGAACTGTGACAGCAGGTGTAAGGTAACACCCAGGTACCTACATACTGCTAGGTGAACTGTGACAGCAGGTGTAAGGTAACACCCAGGTACCTACATACTGCTAGGTGAACTGTGACAGCAGGTGTAAGGTAACACCCAGGTACCTACATACTGCTAGGTGAACTGTGACAGCAGGTGTAAGGTAACACCCAGGTAACACCAAAACCTAGTCATTGTGGTTGTATACAAGCCACCAGATGCAACCTCACAACAGTTCAAGGAACAGCTACTGAAAATCGATTACTGTTTGGAAAGCCTTCCAGCTCCATCCCCAAACATCTTACTGCTTGGTGATTTCAACCTAAGGCATACAAAATGGAAGAATGTAGCAAATAAAGTTATAGCTGAAACAATCCCCGGAGGTAGCGCAGATGAAAGGTCACACACACATGAGCTACTAAGTCTCTGCGAAAAACACACCTTAAGCCAGCAGATAGTGGAGCCAACAAGACTAGAAAACACACTTGACCTTATCTTCACAAATAATGAGGACCTGATAAGAGACATAAGAATATCAAAAACAACTAATTCCGATCACAATCTAATCGAAGTCCAGACGTACATGCATAGGGGTCCTGAACAGCAGAATGCATGTACCTGTGAAGGTGTCTTCACAAAATACAATTTCAACAACAAGAACATCAACTGGGACCAGGTAAATCATGTCCTAAACGAAACATGTTGGGAAGATGTCTTAAATGACATGGATCCAAACCAGTGCCTTGAAAGGATCAACTGCCTGGTAGCCGAAGCATGTTCTAGGCATATTCCCCTAAGAAAGAAGAAGAGCAGGAGTAAACTGGAGAGAAAAAGACGCTCCCTCTACAGAAGACGACGAAGAGTCACTGAACTCCTCAGGAGTGCTAGAATATCTGATACACGAAGGGAGGCGCTGACCAGGGAAGTGGAAACTATCGAACTTAAGCTAAATGATTCTTACAGGAACCAGGAGAGGCAGGAGGAGCTTAAAGCTATTAGTGAAATTGAAAGAAATTCAAAATATTTCTTTTCATATGCCAAAAACAAGGCAAATACCACATCTAGTATCGGGCCCTTACTCAGACAGGAT
>NC_091387.1:1662211-1674711 GCF_038502225.1 Cherax quadricarinatus
GTGAGGGATACATGGATACTAGGTGAGAGATACACGGGTACTAGGTGAGGGATACACGGGTACTAGGTGAGGGATACACGGGTACTAGGTGAGGGATACACGGGTACTAGGTGAGGGATACACGGGTACTAAGTGAGGGATACACGGATACTAGGTGAGATACACGGGTACTAGGTGAGGGATACACGGGCACTAGGTGAGGGATACACGGGTACTAGGTGAGGTATACACGGGTACTATTTAAGGAATACACGGGTACTAGGTAAAGGACACACGGGTACCAGGTGAGGGATACACGGGCATTAGGTGAGGGATACACGGGTACTAGGTGAGAGATACACGGGTACTAGGTGAGGGATACACGGGCACTAGGTTAAGGATACACGGGTACTAGGTGAGGGATACACGGGTACTAGGTGAGAGATACACGGGTATTAGGGGAGGGATACAGGGGTACTAGGTGAGATACACGGGTATTAGGGGAGGGATACAGGGGTATTAGGGGAGGAATACACGGGTATTAGGGGAGGGATGCAGGAGTACTAGGGGAGGAATACACAAGTACTAGGGACACAGAGATACCACAAGGTATACTCACGCGTGCCGTTGAGATTACGAGAAAGAATCTTGTTGCCGTGTGAGACGTAGCCTAGAAGCGGGTGATGTAGCGGAGGCTGTTGTTGTTGCTGCTGCTGTTGTTGCTGTCCCTGTTGTTGCTGCTGCTGTTGTGGGTTTGAGGGACCGGGAACGGGCATAGCTGGGGTGAGAGCGCCCACTGACCCACCTCCCACTGATCCCGTGCTTGTAGATGCGGGAAGAATGGGACCGGAAGGTCCTACGACAGATGGAGGGATGATAGAGAGAGGTCCGCCGCTAGCCGATCCTCCCGACGCTGAACGATCTGACGGAGCGGATACCGGTGGCGCGGGTGTGGGTGTAGATGGAGGCGCGGGTGTGTTGGGCGCCGAGTGGGTGGCGGTAGACGCGGGCGGGTATTGGGTGTCGTTCAGGCCTGACATGTGTGGGAGATGTGGGTGTAGGTGGCCGGGTTCTCCTTTGATAGGCACCAGAGTGTTTGGGTAGGTGTGACACCTGTTGTCAGAGGTGGGCGGCACCACAGGCTCGGCGGCGTGGGCGGAGCGCGAGGTGGGTGGCACGAGCAGCATCGATGGGTTGGGGGGTCACATGGTGGGTGGGGGGAAATGTGGGCGGCAGGGAGGGCGGTAGCAGCCAGGTGGGCGGCCCCGACCAGATGAGGAGTGTTCACCCCAGCACCAACACCTGAAACACAAGGATTAAAACATTAACACCTGTGAGGCAACACTATACACACAACACTATACACACAACACTATACACACAACACTATACACACAACACTATACACACAACACTATACACACAACACTATACACACAACACTATACACACAACACTATACACACAACACAATACACACAACACTATACACACAACACTATACACACAACACTATACACACAACACTATACACACAACACAATACACACAACACTATACACACAACACAATACACACAACACAATACACACAACACTATACACACAACACTATACACACAACACTATACACACAACACAATACACACAACACTATACACACAACACAATACACACAATTATATAAACACACATTATATAACATTATATAAACATTATATAAACAAGATCTATAAAAATATATAAAGTTATACATATTAATCGTTCATAAACATCTAGGTACGTATATCTCAGTGTATATACACTGAGAGGTGTATATCTCAGTGTATATACACTGAGAGGTGTATATCTCAGTGTATATACACTGAGAGGTGTATATCTCAGTGTATATACACTGAGAGGTGTATATCTCAGTGTATATACACTGAGAGGTGTATATCTCAGAGTATATACACTGAGAGGTGTATATCTCAGTGTATATACACTGAGAGGTGTATATCTCAGTGTATATACACTGAGAGATGTATATCTCAGTGTATATACACTGAGAGATGTATATCTCAGAGTATATACACTGAGAGGTGTATATCTCAGTGTATATACACTGGCAGTTTACATTAATCAGTATTTTAGTAATTAAAGTATTCTTGACTGGTGGTGTACAGGTGACCTGCAGCCTTAATGACCCTGGTGTAGTAGATAGACTTTAAACCCCATTAACCAACCTTAATGACCCTGGTGTAGTAGATAGACTTTAAACCCCATTAACCAACCTTAATGACCCTGGTGTAGTAGATAGACTTTAAACCCCATTAACCAACCTTAATGACCCTGGTGTAGTAGATAGACTTTAAACCCCATTAACCAACCTTAATGACCCTGGTGTAGTAGATAGACTTTAAACCCCATTAACCAACCTTAATGACCCAGGTGTAGTAGATAGATTTAAACCCCATTAACCAACCTTAATGACCCTGGTGTAGTAGATAGACTTTAAACCCCATTAACCAACCTTAATGACCCTCGTGTAGTAGATAGACTTTAAACCCCATTAACCAACCTTAATGACCCTGGTGTAGTAGATAGACTTTAAACCCCATTAACCAACCTTAATGACCCTGGTGTAGTAGATAGACTTTAAACCCCATTAACCAACCTTAATGACCCTGGTGTAGTAGATAGACTTTAAACCCCATTAACCAACCTTAATGACCCTCGTGTAGTAGATAGACTTTAAACCCCATTAACCAACCTTAATGACCCTGGTGTAGTAGATAGACTTTAAACCCATTAACCAACCTTAATGACCCTGGTGTAGTAGATAGACTTTAAACCCCATTAACCAACCTTAATGACCCTCGTGTAGTAGATAGACTTTAAACCCCATTAACCAACCTTAATGACCCTGGTGTAGTAGATAGACTTTAAACCCCATTAACCAACCTTAATGACCCTCGTGTAGTAGATAGACTTTAAACCCCATTAACCAACCTTAATGACCCTCGTGTAGTAGATAGACTTTAAACCCCATTAACCAGCCTTAATGACCCTGGTGTAGTAGATAGACTTTAAACCCCATTAACCAACCTTAATGACCCTGGTGTAGTAGATAGACTTTAAACCCCATTAACCAACCTTAATGACACTGGTGTAGTAGATAGACTTTAAACCCCATTAACCAACCTTAATGACCCTGGTGTAGTAGATAGACTTTAAACCCCATTAACCAACCTTAATGACCCTGGTGTAGTAGATAGACTTTAAACCCCATTAACCAACCTTAATGACCCTCGTGTAGTAGATAGACTTTAAACCCCATTAACCAACCTTAATGACCCTGGTGTAGTAGATAGACTTTAAACCCCATTAACCAACCTTAATGACCCTGGTGTAGTAGATAGACTTTAAACCCCATTAACCAACCTTAATGACCCTCGTGTAGTAGATAGACTTTAAACTCCATTAACCAGCCTTAATGACCCTGGTGTAGTAGATAGACGTTAAACCCCATTAACCAACCTTAATGACCCTCGTGTAGTAGATAGACTTTAAACCCCATTAACCAACCTTAATGACCCTCGTGTAGTAGATAGACTTTAAACCCCATTAACCAACATTAATAACCCTGGTGTAGTAGATAGACTTTAAACCCCATTAACCAACCTTAATGACCCTGGTGTAGTAGATAGACTTTAAACCCCATTAACCAACCTTAATGACCCTGGTGTAGTAGATAGACTTTCATTTATATTAATATAAAAATTAATAATTTTGTACCAAAAGAACCTTAGAAAACTTACCTGACCTTATTATAACAAGCCCAACTTAATTTACCCTAATACAACTAAATATATTTTAGATAGGTTTACAATAATTTAATAATAAACAAACACAATGAAATATATATTTTTTTCGTTAAGTTCAGAATAAATTTTGCGAAATTACTGCATACACAAATTTTAGCTTGTCTTATTCGGCAAGAAGAGCGTTGCTTTTTAAGCCAAAATAGCAAGTTTTACTTATTCGTCACAACATTATATATATATATATATATATATATATATATATATATTTGCAAGGAATTCGCAAGAGCAGGCGAAATATACACAAACACTGATCTCTGGCTGAAGGAGATTCGAACCTACGAACCTTGGAACAAGGTACGCAGTGCTTTACCAATCTACCCACACTGGACAATACCTTGGCATCCAGCTTGCGCTAGACTTTGATCCAAGGCAGCCAGCTTTCAGGGAGAAGGCTTACAGCTTTTCATCTCATCCCCTGCATGAATTCCTTGCATTGTTAATATCTCTAGTAAGGCTGATGCATGCAGGGGATGAGATGAAAAGCTGTAAGCCTTTTCCCTGAAAGCTGGCTGCCTTGGATCAAAGTCTAGCGCAAGCTGGACGCCAAGGTATTGTCCAGTGTGGTGAGAATGGTATAGCACTGCGTACCTTGTTCCAAGGTTCGTAGGTTCGAGTCTCCTTCAGCCAGAGATCAGTGTTTGTGTATATTTCGACTGCTCTTAAGAATTCCTTGCAAATATATATATATATATATATATATATATATATATATATATATATATATATATATATATATATATATATATATAATCTCTTTAGATAAGCAGACCAAAAATTTAAGGGAATACAATAATGAGAAGCAGTGACAGTAGGTCAAAATATGTTGGATGAGTCAGTAAAAGAAATTTAAAAGAAATCTTGGAAATGTTTTGTGGTTTAAAATAGAACAAGACGAAGATAGTATACTAGAAATGTTTTGTGGTTGTAAAATGTGTTAAGAGAATGTCTGAGTACAGAGGAATTGTTGGTAAAAAATGTTAGAGCAGGGAAAATGTAGCAGCAGTCAGGAGGACAAGAACTGTTTGCTGTTCTCACTGCAACACTGTACACATTCTGCAACACTGTACACATTCTGCAACACTGTACACATTCTGCAACACTGTACACATTCTGCAACACTGTACACATTCTGCAACACTGTACACATTCTGCAACACACACTGCAGAACTGTACACATACTGCAACACTGTACACACACTACACACACACACTGCAACACTGTACGCATTCTGCAACACACTTCAGAAATGCACACACACTATACACACACACACACTGCAACACTGTACAAACACACTACGACACTGTACAAACGCACCAACACACTACAGTATATGACCTCTCTATTATCTTAGTAAATATATCAGCGAGTGTATCTTGTAGTTTAACACTGCCTGTGAGTCCACTTTATTTAACACTCAGAGTTTGCTATCTTCCTCATTTCTGGAAGTTACTCTCTATCAAGTGAATTGTACAAAATTTTAATAAGTTGTGCACAGTGCTTCTGCTGCCTCTCTCACCATCCACACAGACAACTTCTCCCACTGTCTTCCAGGTATCTAACTGCCTCTCTCACCATCCACACAGACAACTTCTCCCAATGTCTTCCAGGTATCTAACTGCCTCTCTCACCATCCACACAGACAACTTCTCCCAATGTCTTCCAGGTATCTAACTGCCTCTCTCACCATCCACACAGACATCTTCTCCCACTGTCTTCCAGGTAGCTAACTGCCTCTCTCACCATCCACACAGACAACTTATCCCACTGTCTTCCAGGTAGCTAACTGCCTCTCTCACCATCCACACAGACAACTTATCCCACTGTCTTCCAGGTAGCTAACTGCCTCTCTCACCATCCACATAGACAACTTCTCCCACTGTCTTCCAGGTATCTAACTGCCTCTCTCACCATCCACATAGACAACTTCTCCCACTGTCTTCCAGGTATCTAACTGCCTCTCTCACCATCCACATAGACAACTTCTCCCACTGTCTTCCAGGTATCTAACTGCCTCTCTCACCATCCACACAGACAACTTCTCCCACTGTCTTCCAGGTATCTAACTGCCTCTCTCACCATCCACATAGACAACTTCTCCCACTGTCTTCCAGGTATCTAACTGCCTCTCTCACCATCCACATAGACAACTTCTCCCACTGTCTTCCAGGTATCTAACTGCCTCTCTCACCATCCACACAGACAACTTCTCCCACTGTCTTCCAGGTATCTAACTGCCTCTCTCACCATCCACATAGACAACTTCTCCCACTGTCTTCCAGGTATCTAACTGCCTCTCTCACCATCCACACAGACAACTTCTCCCACTGTCTTCCAGGTATCTAACTGCCTCTCTCACCATCCACATAGACAACTTCTACCACTGTCTTCCAGGTAGCTAACTGCCTCTCTCACCATCCACATAGACAACTTCTCCCACTGTCTTCCAGGTATCTAACTGCCTCTCTCACCATCCACATAGACAACTTCTCCCAATGTCTTCCAGGTATCTAACTGCCTCTCTCACCATCCACACAGACATCTTCTCCCACTGTCTTCCAGGTAGCTAACTGCCTCTCTCACCATCCACACAGACAACTTATCCCACTGTCTTCCAGGTATCTAACTGCCTCTCTCACCATCCACACAGACAACTTATCCCACTGTCTTCCAGGTAGCTAACTGCCTCTCTCACCATCCACATAGACAACTTCTCCCACTGTCTTCCAGGTATCTAACTGCCTCTCTCACCATCCACATAGACAACTTCTCCCACTGTCTTCCAGGTATCTAACTGCCTCTCTCACCATCCACATAGACAACTTCTCCCACTGTCTTCCAGGTATCTAGCTGCCTCTCTCACCATCCACATAGACAACTTCTCCCACTGTCTTCCAGGTATCTAGCTGCCTCTCTCACCATCCACATAGACAACTTATCCCACTGTCTTCCAGGTATCTAGCTGCCTCTCTCACCATCCACATAGACAACTTATCCCACTGTCTTCCAGGTAGCTAACTTCCTCTCTCACCATCCACACAGACAACTTCTCTCACTGTCTTCCAGGTAGCTAACTGCCTCTCTCACTATCCACACAGACAACTTCTCCCACTGTCTTCCAGGTATCTAACTGCCTCTCTCACCATCCACACAGACAACTTCTCCCACTGTCTTCCAGGTATCTAACTGCCTCTCTCACCATCCACACAGACAACTTCTCCCACTGTCTTCCAGGTATCTAACTGCCTCTCTCACCATCCACACAGACAACTTCTCCCACTGTCTTCCAGGTAGCTAACTGCCTCTCTCACCATCCACACAGACAACTTATCCCACTGTCTTCCAGGTATCTAGCTGCCTCTCTCACCATCCACACAGACAACTTCTCCCACTGTCTTCCAGGTATCTAACTGCCTCTCTCACCATCCACACAGACAACTTCTCCCACTGTCTTCCAGGTATCTAACTGCCTCTCTCACCATCCACACAGACAACTTCTCCCACTGTCTTCCAGGTATCTAACTGCCTCTCTCACCATCCACACAGACAACTTCTCCCACTGTCTTCCAGGTATCTAACTGCCTCTCTCACCATCCACACAGACAACTTCTCCCACTGTCTTCCAGGTAGCTAACTGCCTCTCTCACCATCCACACAGACAACTTCTACCACTGTCTTCCAGGTATCTAACTGCCTCTCTCACCATCCACACAGACAACTTCTCCCACTGTCTTCCAGGTAGCTAACTGCCTCTCTCACCATCCACACAGACAACTTCTACCACTGTCTTCTAGGTATCTAACTGCCTCTCTCACCATCCACACAGACAACTTCTCCCACTGTCTTCCAGGTAGCTAACTGCCTCTCTCACCATCCACACAGACAACTTCTACCACTGTCTTCCAGGTATCTAACTGCCTCTCTCACCATCCACACAGACAACTTCTACCACTGTCTTCCAGGTATCTAACTGCCTCTCTCACCCTCCACACAGACAACTTCTCCCACTGTCTTCCAGGTATCTAATTGCCTCTCTCACCATCCACACAGACAACTTCTCCCACTGTCTTCCAGGTATCTAACTGCCTCTCTCACCATCCACACAGACAACTTCTCCCACTGTCTTCCAGGTAGCTAACTGCCTCTCTCACCATCCACACAGACAACTTCTACCACTGTCTTCCAGGTATCTAACTGCCTCTCTCACCATCCACACAGACAACTTCTCCCACTGTCTTCCAGGTAGCTAACTGCCTCTCTCACCATCCACACAGACAACTTCTACCACTGTCTTCCAGGTAGCTAACTGCCTCTCTTACCATCCACACAGACAACTTCTACCACTGTCTTCCAGGTAGCTAACTGCCTCTCTCACCATCCACACAGACAACTTCTACCACTGTCTTCCAGGTAGCTAACTGCCTCTCTCACCATCCACACAGACAACTTCTACCACTGTCTTCCAGGTATCTAACTGTCTCTCTCACCATCCACACAGACAACTTCTCCCACTGTCTTCCAGGTAGCTAACTGCCTCTCTCACCATCCACACAGACAACTTCTCCCACTGTCTTCCAGGCATCTAACTGCCTCTCTCACCATCCACACAGACAACTTCTACCACTGTCTTCCAGGTATCTAACTGTCTCTCTCACCATCCACACAGACAACTTCTCCCACTGTCTTCCAGGTAGCTAACTGCCTCTCTCACCATCCACACAGACAACTTCTCCCACTGTCTTCCAGGCATCTAACTGCCTCTCTCACCATCCACACAGACAACTTCTCCTACTGTCTTCCAGGTATCTAACTGCCTCTCTCACCATCCACACAGACAACTTCTCCCACTGTTTTCCAGGTATCTAACTGCCTCTCTCACCATCCACACAGACAACTTCTCCCACTGTCTTCCAGGTATCTAATTGCCTCTCTCACCATCCAAACAGACAACTTCTCCCATTGTCTTCCAGGTAGCTAACTGCCTCTCTCACCATCCACACAGACAACTTCTCCCATTGTCTTCCAGGTAGCTAACTGCCTCTCTCACCATCCACACAGACAACTTCTCCCACTGTCTTCCAGGTAGCTAACTGCCTCTCTCACCATCCACACAGACAACTTCTCCCACTATCTTCCAGGTAGCTAACTGCCTCTCTCACCATCCACACAGACAACTTCTCCCACTGTCTTCCAGGTATCTAACTGCCTCTCTCACCATCCACACAGACAACTTATCCCACTGTCTTCCAGGCATCTAACTGCCTCTCTCACCATCCACACAGACAACTTCTCCTACTGTCTTCCAGGTATCTAACTGCCTCTCTCACCATCCACACAGATAACTTCTCCTACTATCTTCCAGGTATCTAACTGCCTCTGTCACCATCCACATAGACAACTTATTCCACTGTCTTCCAGGTATCTAACTGCCTCTCTCACCATCCACACAGACAACTTCTACTGTCTTCCAGGTATCTAACTGCCTCTCTCACCATCCACATAGACAATTTATCCCACTGTCTTCCAGGTATCTAACTGCCTCTTTCACCATCCACACAGACAACTTCTCCTACTGTCTTCCAGGTATCTAACTGCCTCTCACCATCCACACAGACAACTTCTCCTACTGTCTTCCAGGTATCTAACTGCCTCTCTCACCATCCACACAGACAACTTATCCCACTGTCTTCCAGGTATCTAACTGCCTCTCTCACCATCCACACAGACAACTTATCCCACTGTCTTCCAGGTATCTTACTGCCTCTCTCACCATCCACATAGACAACTTCTCCCACTGTCTTCCTGGTATCTAACTGCCTCTCTCACCATCCACACAGACAACTTCTACCACTGTCTTCCAGGTATCTAATTGCCTCTCTCACCATCCACACAGACAACTTCTCCCACTGTCTTCCAGGTATCTAATTGCCTCTCTCACCATCCACACAGACAACTTCTCCCACTGTCTTCCAGGTACCTAATTGCCTCTCTCACCATCCACAAAGACAACTTCTCCCACTGTCTTCCAGGTATCTAATTGCCTCTCTCACCATCCACACAGACAACTTCTCCCACTGTCTTCCAGGTATCTAACTGCCTCTCTCACCATCCACACAGACAACTTCTCCCACTGTCTTCCAGGTATCTAACTCAGTAGCTTTATCACCTGTTGTTCTGTTTTTGTGTTTAGTACTCGTGGTCTACTGTTGTTGTGTTCAGTATTAGTGGCGTACTAATGTTATGTTCAGTACTTGCTGGTATACTGTTGTTGTACTCAGTATTCGTGGTGTACTGTTGTGTTCAGTACTCAGTGATGTACTGTTAGTGTTCTCTGTTAATGTTTCTGTGAGAAGACCTCATTAAATCTTTTGTTCATTTACTTGCAGACTTCCTGGTTATTTCTTGTGCCTTCCCTTTCTTCTTCAGTCTTGCTGATCCTTTACCGTTGTCTTCCTTCCTTCCTTCTTATTACTTGGTATTTTGAAGTTGTCTCCGTTCCTTCCTTCTTCACTGTCATTCCCTAGTTATTTACTGCTGTCTTGCTTATGTTGTTACTATAATACAACCATAACTGTTGTTGTTACTATAATACAACCATAACTGTTGTTGTTACTATAACAACTACGGTTCACTACTGATCTTCCAAAGTATACTTCTCAATCTCTCTCTTCTGGCTTATAAGTAATCATTCCTGGATCTTCTACTTGCTCTCTTAGCTCTCAGTCTACTTACTTATAAGTATTAGTGTGTGTGTGTGTGTGTGTGTGTGTGTGTGTGTGTGTGTGTGTGTGTGTGTGTTATGTGTGTGTATTCACCTATATATAGTCGCAGGGGGTCGAGTCAGCTCCTGGCCCCTCCTCTTCGCTGGTCGCTACTAGCTCCACTCTTGGCTCTGAAAGCCTTATCGTACGTCTTCTTAAAGCTGTGCATGTGTGCTTCTCACGTCCTTACCACCTAGTGTGCTCATAGTTACGCGTGTGCACACTGCCATGTGCGTTGCTTGTGTACACACATGTGTATCATGCCCAGAGCGTTGGGAATGAGACCAAGGCAGTCTCCACACACAAGAATCTCAGCCTAATATGGCCACTTGAAATTTAGAAGATAATTAACGTTTTTACGCAGTTTTTTGTACGTTACCATGTTTAGTGAGAAGTAACTCCTATTTATACGATGTCTAGCCAAACCTTTTCCTACCTACACACTATATCTAGTACACTAGAATTATCTTAATGTTATCATCATTATTACAATTATTGCTATCATTATTATTATTATTATTATTATTATTATTGCTATTACTATTATTATTATTATTATTATTATTATTATTATTATTATTATTATTAATAATGCTGCTGCTATTACTACTACTACTAATAACAGGTACAATAATGATAGGTATAATAATTGTGGTGTGTGGAGGCAGGTTTTGAGTGAGGCAGAACACAGTGAGGCAGAACAGTGAGGGAGAACACAGTGAGGCAGAACACAGTGAGGCAGAACACAGTGAGGCAGAACAGTGAGGCAGAACACAGTGAGGCAGAACACAGTGAGGCAGAACACAGTGAGGCAGAACAAAGTGAGGCAGAACAAAGTGAGGCAGAACAGTGAGGGAGAACACAGTGAGGCAGAACAAAGTGAGGCTGAACAAAGTGAGGCAGAACACAGTGAGGCAGAACACAGTGAGGCAGAAAACAGTGAGGCAGAACAAAGTGAGGCAGAACAAAGTGAGGCAGAACACAGTGAGGTATAACAAAGTGAGGCAGAACAGTGAGGCAGAACACAGTGAGGCATAAAGTGAGGCAGAACAAAGTGAGGCTGAACAAAGTGAGGCTGAACAAAGTGAGGCAGAACACAGTGAGGCAGAACACAGTGAGGCAGAAAACAGTGAGGCAGAAAACAGTGAGGCAGAACACAGTGAGGCAGAACAAAGTGAGGCAGAACACAGCGAGGCAGAACACAGTGAGGCAAAACACAGTGAGGCAGAACAAAGTGAGGCAGAGCACAGTGAGGCAGAACAAAGTGAGGCAGAACATAGTGAGGCAGAACACAGTGAGGCAGAACACAGTGAGGCAGAACACAGTGAGGCATAACAAATTGAGGCAGAACACAGTGAGGCAGAACACAGTGAGGCAGAACACAGTGAGGCAGAACACAGTGAGGCAGAACAAAGTGAGGCAGAACACAGTGAGGCAGAACACAGTGAGGCAGAACAAAGTGAGGCAGAACACAGTGAGGCAGAACACAGTGAGGCAGAACACAGTGAGGCAGAACAAAGTGAGGCAGAACACAGTGAGGCAGAACAAAGTGAGGCAGAACACAGTGAGGCAGAACATAGTGAGGCAGAACAAAGTGAGGCAGAACACAGTGAGGCAGAACATAGTGAGGCAGAACAAAGTGAGGCAGAACAAAGTGAGGCAGAACATAGTGAGGCAGAACAAAGTGAGGCAGAACACAGTGAGGCAGAACATAGTGAGGCAGAACAAAGTGAGGCAGAACATAGTGAGGCAGAACAGTGAGGCAGAACAAAGTGAGGCAGAACACAGTGAGGCAGAACATAGTGAGGCAGAACATAGTGAGGCAGAACACAGTGAGGCAGAACATAGTGAGGCAGAACATAGTGAGGCAGAACAAAGTGAGGCAGAACACAG
>NC_091387.1:1682211-1692211 GCF_038502225.1 Cherax quadricarinatus
GGTGCACCTCACCTCCTGACATGGTGCACCTCACCTCCTGACATTGTTGTACTAGTGTGGTGCACCTCACCTCCTGACATGGTGCACCTCACCTCCTGACATGGTGCACCTCACCTCCTGACATGGTGCACCTCACCTCCTGACATGGTGCACCTCACCTCCTGACATGGTGCACCTCACCTCCTGACATGGGTTTAACATTACACCCATGGGTTTAACATTATATCCATGGGTTTAACATTACACCCATGGGTTTAACATTACATCCATGGGTTTAACATTACGACCATGGGTTTAACATTACATCCAAGGGTTTAACATTACGACCATGGGTTTAACATTACATCCAAGGGTTTAACATTACGACCATGGGTTTAACATTACATCCAAGGGTTTAACATTACGACCATGGGTTTAACATTACATCCAAGGGTTTAACATTACGACCATGGGTTTAACATTACATCCAAGGGTTTAACATTACGACCATGGGTTTAACATTACATCCATGGGTTTAACATTACATCCATGGGTTTAACATTACATCCAAGGGTTTAACATTACGACCATGGGTTTAACATTACATCCAAGGGTTTAACATTACGACCATGGGTTTAACATTACATCCAAGGGTTTAACATTACGACCATGGGTTTAACATTACATCCATGGGTTTAACATTACATCCATGGGTTTAACATTACATCCATGGGTTTAACATTACATCCATGGGTTTAACATTACGTCCATGGGTTTAACATTACATCCATGGGTTTAACATTACGTCCATGGGTTTAACATTACATCCATGGGTTTAACATTACATCCATGGGTTTAACATTACATCCATGGGTTTAACATTACGTCCATGGGTTTAACATTACATCCAAGGGTTTAACATTACGACCATGGGTTTAACATTACATCCATGGGTTTAACATTACACCCATGGGTTTAAAATACATTACTAAAAACCTTAATCACTCCCCACCCTCCTTCACCCCCTCCCCACCCTCCATCACCCCCTCCCCACCCTCCATCACCCCCTCCCCACCCTCCTTCACCCCCTCCCCACCCTCCATCACCCCCTCCCCACCCTTCTTCACCCCCTCCCCACCCTCCATCACCCCCCTCCCCACCCTCCATCACCCCCTGCCCACCCTCCTTCACCCCCTCTCCACCCTCCATCACCCCCTCCCTACCCTCCATCACCCCCTCCCCACCCCCATCACCCCCTCCCCACCCTCCATCACCCCCTCCCCACCCTCCATCACCCCCGTACCCTCCATTACCCCCTCCCCACCCTCCATCACCCCCTCCCCACCCTCCATCACCCCCTCCCCACCCTCCATCACCCCCCTACCCTCCTTCATCCCCTCCCCACCCTCCATTACCCCCTCCCCACCCTCCATCACCCCCTCCCCACCCTCCATCACCCCCTCCCCACCCTCCATCACCCCCCCCTACCCTCCTTCATCCCCTCCCCACCCTCCATTACCCCCTCTCCCACCCTCCATCATCCCCCCTCCCCACCCTCCATCACCCCTTCCTCACCCTCCATCACCCCCTCCCCACCCTCCATCACCCCCTCCCCACCCTCCATCACCCCCTCCCCACCCTCCATCATCACCCCCTCCCCACCCTCCATCACCTCCCCTACCCTCCTTCATCCCCTCCCCACCCTCCATTACCCCTCCCCACCCTCCATCACCCCCTCCCCACCCTCCACCCTCCCCACCCTCCTTCATCCCCTCCCCACCCTCCATCACCCCTTCCTCACCCTCCATCACCCCCTCCCCACCTTCCTTCCCAACCCAGACAAAACCTCAACTCAACCCGTTCTGAACAAGTAACATATCGTGTACATACAAGAAAAAAAATAAAAAGAGAGATTGAGAATTGCAATATAATTGTACACGAAAAAATGGAACAAGTGTGAGGCAATAAGAAATATAATGTTAAAAGATAATTAATAAAATAATGTAATTATGATAATTAGAAGAGAGAGAGGCGATAGTGTAATTAATAACAGTGGCAGTAGCCATAACAGTAACTGGATGGTAGCCATAACAGTAACTGGATGGTAGCCATAACAGTAACTGGATGGTAGCCATAACAGTAACTGGATGGTAGCCATAACAGTAACTGGATGGTAGCCATAACAGTAACTGGATGGTAGCCATAACAGTAACTGGATGGTAGCTACAACAGTAACTGGATGGTAGCCATAACAGTAACTGGATGGTAGCTACAACAGTAACTGGATGGTAGCTACAACAGTAACTGGATGGTAGCTACAACAACAGTAACTGGATGGTAGCTACAACAGTAACTGGATGGTAGCTACAACAGTAACTGGATGGTAGCTACAACAACAGTAACTGGATGGTAGCTACAACAGTAACTGGATGGTAGCTACAACAGTAACTGGATGGTAGCTACAACAGTAACTGGATGGTAGCTACAACAACAGTAACTGGATGGTAGCTACAACAACAGTAACTGGATGGTAGCCACAACAGTAACTGGATGGTAGCTACAACAACAGTAACTGGATGGTAGCTACAACAACAGTAACTGGATGGTAGCTACAACAGTAACTGGATGGTAGCCATAACAGTAACTGGATGGTAGCCATAACAGTAACTGGATGGTAGCTACAACAGTAACTGGATGGTAGCTACAACAGTAACTGGATGGTAGCCACAACAACAGTAACTGGATGGTAACTACAACAGTAACTGGATGGTAGCCACAACAAGAGTAACTGGATGGCAGCCACAACAAGAGTAACTGGATGGTAGCCACAACAGTAACTGGATGGTAGCTACAACAGTAACTGGATTGTAGCTACAACAGTAACTGGATGGTAGCCACAACAAGAGTAACTGGATGGTAGCCACAACAAGAGTAACTGGATGGTAGCTACAACAGTAACTGGATGGTAGCCACAACAAGAGTAACTGGATGGTAGCCACAACAAGAGTAAGTGGATGGTAGCCACAACAAGAGTAACTGGATGGTAGCTACAACAGTAACTGGATGGTAGCCACAACAACAGTAACTGGATGGTAGCCACAACAAGAGTAACTGGATGGTAGCCACAACAACAGTAACTGGATGGTAGCCACAACAACAGTAACTGGATGGTAGCCACAACAACAGTAACTGGATGGTAGCTACAACAGTAACTGGATGGTAGCCACAACAGTAACTGGATGGTAGAGTAACTGGATGGTAGCCACAACAGTAACTGGATGGTAGCTACAACAGCAACTGGATGGTAGCCACAACAGTAACTGGATGGTAGCCACAACAGTAACTGGATGGTAGCTACAACAGCAACTGGATGGTAGCCACAACAGTAACTGGATGGTAGCCACAACAGTAACTGGATGGTAGCCACAACAAGAGTAACTGAATGGTAGCACAGCAATAGTAACTGGATGGTAGCCACAACAGTAACTGGATGGTACCACAGTAACTGGATGGTACCACAGTAACTGGATGGTAGCCACGACAGTAAATGGATGGTACCACAGTAACTGGATGGTACCACAGTAACTGGATGGTAGCCACAACAGTAACTGGATGGTACCACAGTAACTGGATGGTACCACAGTAACTGGATGGTAGCCACAACAGTAACTGGATGGTACCACAGTAACTGGATGGTACCACAGTAACTGGATGGTACCACAGTAACTGGATGGTACCACAGTAATTGGATGGTAGCCACAACAGTAACTGGATGGTACCACAGTAACTGGATGGTAGCCACAACAGTAACTGGATGGTACCACAGTAACTGGATGGTAGCCACAACAGTAACTGGATGGTACCACAGTAATTGGATGGTAGCCACAACAGTAACTGGATGGTACCACAGTAACTGGATGGTAGCCACAACAGTAACTGGATGGTAGCCACAACAGTAACTGGATGGTACCACAGTAACTGGATGGTACCACAGTAACTGGATGGTAGCCACAACAGTAACTGGATGGTACCACAGTAACTGGATGGTAGCCACAACAGTAACTGGATGGTACCACAGTAACTGGATGGTAGCCACAACAGTTATAACTTAACAGTACCACAAGAACAAGTCTAATATGGTCCCAGTAGTACAACTCTCCTCTTATGTTCGTCTCTCAGCTGTTGTTTCCACTACTATGTCACTGTTCAGTTCTGATCATCTTGCTCCTCCTTTCATCACAAGAAGGCACTAAACCCGTAGGGGCCGTATACCTGGGTGTCTGTCAACTGGTGTGGGTGGCATCCTGAGGAATGGTAGTGTACCTTAGACAGGGCTGGGCATAGATGAGGTTGGATAACATCTCTTAGCCTCTGAAATTGAACATATGAATGGAGCAGCACTGCAGCAGGCCTACTGGCCCATACAAGGCAGGTCCTTATCAAGACCACTCACGTATTTGTCATACCTTTTCCCAAAGCTATACCCAAGAATTTGGTACAGTACCTAAGCTACTAATTAAACCCAGCCCTTATAAGGTATGGGAAGAATTTAAGCTGCGGGAGGTTACTGAGAGGAGTTGGATTTGAATGAGACTAAAAGTTGTGTTAACAGGGCCATCAAAGTTTATTCCTTGGGTAACATTGATAATGGCCCTGATCCATCGGGAGGCCTGGTCGTGGACCGGGCCGCGGGGGCGTTGATCCCCGGAATAACCTCCAGGTAACCTCCAGGTATGGCTTGGGTTTGGATTTGAGAATGACCTGCCAAGTATGGGTCAGTAGGCCTACCTGCTGCAGTGTTCCTCCATTCTTAATCTCTCTGTGTCTAGGCTTCAAAGTTTCTCAAGCCTCCCCTGATTTCCAATTATCACGGATATCCCTTTTATTTTTATTTTCTTATTATCTGGTACCCCTCTGGGAATACTGCAGTGGATATTAATCCTGTGAATTTCGTCTCGTCTCCATGTTGATTATATCTGTCCTATTGCTTCTTTCAGAACTAAAACTGTGCTGGTGACTCTCCCTGTGTTTATGTAATGACGCATGAGTCTTCTACCTCCGATACTAATGTGTATCAACAACTGTTTGCAAGACCCAGAGATGTAATCACGAATGACGAAATCGTAATAACACGATGGAACTCAAATCATAGAACGCATGATGTGTGAACCCATGGCAAGTGAATTGTAAGACTCACCTGCCATGGCAAGTGAATTGTAAGACTCACCTGCCATGGCAAGTGAATTGTAAGACTCACCTGCCATGGCAGGCGCCCTTATAAACACAAACATTAAAAATCAGGAACGTGACGGTAAGCTGTCCAATATACAAAAAGAGTTAGAAACAGAAATACAAATAGCTAGAGCTTCATTTAAGGTTATTAATATAATATTCAAGAGGTTGCTAGTAGACTTACAGTAAATCAACCATTCAAATCATTATGAAGCTGTGTGTAGTCTGTGGTCAGTCAAACAAACGGGCTTCCACATGGATAAATTGTCATTTTTGTGGAAATTGGTGTCACGCTCCTTGTGCAGATATCCCAGAACTAGCTACAAGCAGTATTAAAACAGAGAAGTGTTTTTGGGTATGCCCAAATGAGGAAAATCTGTGGACTAAAATCACAAGGGTATTAAAAGAGGATAACATCAAAGCTGCTTTCATAGAAAACCTGGAAGCTTTCTACAACAGATGGGAACATAAAAAGTCCGGGCTGAATGGTACTGCCCTTGATACTGGCCATGTAGTCACAAACTGTAAGGCTGGAGGTGATGTCCTGGTAGTCAGTAAATGTAGGGCTGATAGTGCTGTCCTGGGAGACAGTAATGGTGAAGCTGGAGGTGCTGTCCTGGGAGACAGTAATGGTGAAGCTGGAGATACTGTCCTGGGAGACAGTAATGGTGAAGCTGGAGGTGCTGTCCTGGGAGACAGAAATGGTGAAGCTGGAGATACTGTCCTGGTAGACAGTAATGGTGAAGCTGGAGATTTTGTCCAGGTAGTCGGGAATTATACGCAGGAAGGAATACATATAAATGACCTCATAGAGGACAGGAGCCATAGTAGGGAAACAAGTGTAGTCAAAGATAAGATAAAACCAATATTGCAAACCAGAAATACCGCAGGAAATAGCAAACAAGAGGACTCCAATAGCAATAGTGAGGATAAATTACCAAAAACAACTGGTGGGAGCTCCATTGTTGGTGCTAAGGAGGATAGGAATAAGACAGGGAAACATGCACCAACAGGGAATACAGTCACAGAAACCCAAGGCAAACGGAAACCAAGCCTGTGCACATACTATGCACTTGGTATCTGCTGGCATGGGAAATCTGGAAAAACAGATGGGACATGCAACTATGACCACCCTAGAAAATGTCATGCCCATATGACAACAGGAAAATGCAAACTCCCTTCCTGTAAGCTTTTTCACCCTGAAATGTGTACCTCTTCAGTACAGGAAAGACTGTGCTATAACTTAAATTGCCAGGCATACCATCTAAAGGGGACAAAAAGATACAAAACATCCAGGCCATGGGAAAACCTGGGTAGCCACAGCCACTCAAGAGGGAGAGGTTTTTTAGTGCCAGGAAGGAAAAAAAACTGGCAGGAAATGGCAGAAATCGTACACCAAATCCAGTCATTCCTGGAGTGGAACCACAGTCGATGGCCTCCACTCCAAACCAACAGATACAGATACTAATGCCGGAAAAAAAATCCCCCCCCAGTACCAACAATACCACCAGTCCGATAACATTCTTCTTTGCAAATATACAGGGTCTAAAGCCAGCAATAAACAACAAAATACCTTTCATCCGTGGACTGCTTGCAGAGGCAAAGGCAATGTTCGCGGCTTTCACTGAGACCCACATAAAGGATCACTTGGACAACGAAATATGGATCCCAGGTTACAACCTATACAGATGTGACAGAGTGAACAGGCAAAAGGGGGGGGTTGGCCTGTACATTGCAGAGTCACTTGTTTGCACAGAACTGCTTAATGCCTCAAATGACGTAGTGGAAGTTTTAGCAGTAAAGGTCGAGAACCAAAACCAAGTCATTGTGGTAGTCTACAAGCCTCCGGATGCAACATCCCAGCAATTCCAGGAACAGCTGTTAAAAATTGACCACTGTCTGGAAAATCTTCCAGCTCCTGCACCCAACATCTTGCTCCTGGGGGATTTCAACTTAAGGCACCTAAAATGGAGGAATATAGCAAATAATATTGTTGCAGTAATAACACCAGGAGGCAGCTCTGATGAAAACTCACACTCACACGAGCTTTTAAATCTCTGCACAAAATTCAATTTAAACCAGCAAATAATAGAGCCTACTAGACTGGAGAATACACTAGACCTCATCTTCACTAACAATGATGATCTGATAAGAAATGTCACCATATCAAAAACAATATACTCAGATCACAACATAATTGAGGTTCAGACATGTATGCGTGGAGCCTCAGACCGACAAAATGAGACTAGTCACGAGGGAGCATTCACCAAATTCAACTTCAATAACAAAAACATAAAGTGGGACCAAGTAAACCAAGTCCTAACCGATATAAGCTGGGAAGATATACTAAGCAACACAGACCCAAACTTATGCCTAGAACAGATTAACTCGGTGGCACTCGATGTATGCACAAGGCTTATTCCTCTAAGAAAAAGGAGGAGTAGATGTAAAATAGAAAGAGACAGGCGCTCCCTTTACAGGCGACGGAAAAGAATAACAGAGCGGCTAAAAGAGGTCAATATATCAGAAATGCGCAGGGAGACACTGGTCAGAGAAATAGCAAGCATCGAACTTAAGCTAAAAGAATCCTTTAGGAGTCAGGAATCGCGGGAAGAACTAAAAGCCATAAATGAAATCGAAAGAAACCCAAAGTATTTCTTCTCCTATGCCAAATCAAAATCGAGAACAACGTCCAGTATTGGGCCCCTACTTAAACAAGATGGGTCCTACACAGATGACAGCAAGGAAATGAGTGAGCTACTCAAGTCCCAATATGACTCAGTTTTTAGCAAGCCGCTAACCAGACTGAGAGTCGAAGATCAAAATGAATTTTTTATGAGAGAGCCACAAAATTTGATTAACACAAGCCTATCCGATGTTATCCTGACGCCAAATGACTTCGAACAGGCGATAAATGACATGCCCATGCACTCTGCCCCAGGGCCAGACTCATGGAACTCTGTGTTCATCAAGAACTGCAAGAAGCCCCTATCACGAGCCTTTTCCATCCTATGGAGAGGGAGCATGGACACGGGGGTCGTCCCTCAGTTACTAAAAACAACAGACATAGCCCCACTCCACAAAGGGGGCAGTAAAGCAACAGCAAAGAACTACAGACCAATAGCACTAACATCCCATATCATAAAAATCTTTGAAAGGGTCCTAAGAAGCAAGATCACCACCCATCTAGAAACCCATCAGTTACACAACCCAGGGCAACATGGGTTTAGAACAGGTCGCTCCTGTCTGTCTCAACTACTGGATCACTACGACAAGGTCCTAAATGCACTAGAAGACAAAAAGAATGCAGATGTAATATATACAGACTTTGCAAAAGCCTTCGACAAGTGTGACCATGGCGTAATAGCGCACAAAATGCGCGCTAAAGGAATAACAGGAAAAGTTGGTCGATGGATCTATAATTTCCTCACTAACAGAACACAGAGAGTAGTCGTCAACAGAGTAAAGTCCGAGGCAGCTACGGTGAAAAGCTCTGTTTCACAAGGCACAGTACTAGCTCCCATCTTGTTCCTCATCCTCATATCCGACATAGACAAGGATGTCAGCCACAGCACCGTGTCTTCCTTTGCAGATGACACCCGAATCTGCATGACAGTGTCTTCCATTGCAGACACTGCAAGGCTCCAGGCGGACATCAACCAAATCTTTCAGTGGGCTGCAGAAAACAATATGAAGTTCAACGATGAGAAATTTAAATTACTCAGATATGGTAAACATGAGGAAATTAAATCTTCATCAGAGTACAAAACAAATTCTGGCCACAAAATAGAGCGAAACACCAACGTCAAAGACCTGGGAGTGATTATGTCGGAGGATCTCACCTTCAAGGACCATAACATTGTATCAATCGCATCTGCTAGAAAAATGACAGGATGGATAATGAGAACCTTCAAAACTAGGGAGGCCAAGCCCATGATGACACTCTTCAGGTCACTTGTTCTATCTAGGCTGGAATATTGCTGCACTCTAACAGCACCTTTCAAGGCAGGTGAAATTGCCGACCTAGAAAATGTACAGAGAACTTTCACGGCGCGCATAACGGAGATAAAACACCTCAATTACTGGGAGCGCTTGAGGTTTCTAAACCTGTATTCCCTGGAACGCAGGAGGGAGAGATACATGATTATATACACCTGGAAAATCCTAGAGGGACTAGTACCGAACTTGCACACGAAAATCACTCATTACGAAAGCAAAAGACTTGGCAGACGATGCACCATCCCCCCAATGAAAAGCAGGGGTGTCACTAGCACGTTAAGAGACCATACAATAAGTGTCAGGGGACCGAGACTGTTCAACTGCCTCCCAGCACACATAAGGGGGATTACCAACAGACCCCTGGCAGTCTTCAAGCTGGCACTGGACAAGCACCTAAAGGCAGTTCCTGATCAGCCGGGCTGTGGCTCGTACGTTGGTTTGCGTGCAGCCAGCAGCAACAGCCTGGTTGATCAGGCGCTGATCCACCAGGAGGCCTGGTCACAGACCGGGCCGCGGGGGCGTTGACCCCCGAAACTCTCTCCAGGTAAACTCCAGGCAAGTGAATTGTAAGACTCACCTGCCATGGCAAGTGAATTGTAAGACTCACCTGCCATGGCAAGTGTATTGTAAGACTCACCTGCCATGGCAAGTGAATTGTAAGACTCACCTGTCATGGCAAGTGAATTGTAAGACTCACCTGCCATGGCAAGTGAATTGTAAGACTCACCTGTCATGGCAAGTGAATTGTAAGACTCACCTGCCATGGCAAGTGAATTATAAGACTCACCTG
>NC_091387.1:1694711-1729711 GCF_038502225.1 Cherax quadricarinatus
CACACACACACACACACAAGGGCCCTGAGGCACTGCCTACCACACACACACACACACACACACACACACAGGAAGTGGGAAGTACAGGTCTTAGCAGCAGAAGCTAGGATACAGTGCTTAGAAGAGAAACTGCAAAGCCTGAAACAGATTAGAGAGACAAATGACAATTCAGATGTGACATCAGGCGCAGACAATGGGACGATAAGCAACAACGGAGACATGCCGTACGCGAAGGCCTTATCAGACCCACGTGGGGCCAGGGAAAAGACGAGGAGTACACTAAGATCAAATGACAGGTCCGAAGACAATGAAGGTATGCTATATGCAGAGATTCTAACAGCCAACTGCAGTAGCAAGGGACAGCTGGTCATGAAAGACAGTTCACTGAGAATAGAAGTTCCAGATATGACAGGGACTGAAGGCAAGAACATGTCAATGGAAGGAAATAAAATGCCTCAGAGGAAGCAGATGGAGACTCAGTGGGAGGAGGAAAGGGCGAGGTCAGTTTTTGTGTACGGGCTCCAAGAAGCCAAGGGGGACAACTTTGAAGAAATAAAACAGGAGGAGAAAAAAATGATTGAAGGCATCATGAAAACAATAGGGGAGGGCGATATGACCCAGGTGACATATTTTCAGAGAATTGGGTGGTTTGCGAGTGGAAGGATACGGCCTGTCAAAGTAATTTTCAAGGAAGAATCAGTTCGAACCAGGATTCTGCAAGAGAAAGCAAGACTGAGGGACAAACAGGGGTACCAGAGAGTATACCTCGACCGCGACAGAACACAAGAAAGGACTACACTGAAAGAGAGGGTACAGAGACGCAAGGAGGAACGAGAAGCAATGAAAATGAGCAGGACCCAGACACAGGAGGAAGGGCAAACACACCCCACAGAATCTCCCACCAAAAGACTCCAACCACGACATTCCCAACGCAACTGAGCAACCTATACTACAACCCACTCACTGTTCCCTCTGCCACCAACCCCCATATCACAAACCTCACCCCAACAGCTGTCCCTTATGGGCATTCTGACCCCACCCCCATCATCACAAACCCCACTTACACCACAGCCCCATATAGGCCCCCACCAAGGCTCTCGCTCCCCCAACCCCAATATTCTTGCATGACCACAATGATAGAAAAGAAACTGAAAGTTTGGTACACAAACGCGGATGGAATAACGAATAAACATGAGGAGTGGAACGAAAGAATCAGTGAAAAATCCCCAGACATCATAGCAGTCACAGAAACAAAACTCGCTGAGACAATAACAGACACAATCTTCCCAATGGGATATCAGATCCTGAGGAAAGATAGAAGGAGTAGAGGGGGAGGAGGGGTTGCACTGTTCATAAAACACCGATGGGGATTTGAGGAAATGGAAGGCATGGACATGATTGGAGAAAGAGACTACATTGTAGGTACAATTCAGTCCGGAGAACATAAAGTAGTCATTGGAGTGATGTATAACCCACCACAGAACTGCAGGAGGCCAAGAGAGGAGTACGAAGAAAACAACAGGGTGATGGTGGACACACTGGCTGAGGTGGCAAGAAGAGCTCACTCGAGCAGAGCAAAGTTACTTGTAATGGGCGATTTCAACCACAGGGAGATCGACTGGGAAAACCTGGAGCCACATGGGGGTCCCGAAACATGGAGAGCCAAGATGATGGATGTGGTACTTGAAAACCTCATGCATCAACATGTCAGGGACACAACCAGAGAGAGAGGGGAGGATGAGCCAGCAAGACTGGATCTTGTGTTCACCCTGAGCAGTTCACACATTGAGGACATCACTTACGAGAGGCCCCTTGGAACTAGCGATCATGTGGTGCTGAGTTTTGATTATATAGTAGAGTTACAAGTGGAGAAGGTAACAGGAACTGAAGGGGTCAGGCCAAACTATAAAAGGGGGGACTACACAGGTATGAGAAACTTCCTGCAGGAGGTTCAGTGGGACAGAGAAATGGTAGGAAAATCAGTAAACGAGATGATGGAATATGTGGCAACAAAGTGCAAGGAGGCAGAGGAAAGTTTTGTTCCCAAGGGAAACAGAAATAATAGGAAGACCAAAACGAGTCCTTGGTTTACCCGAAGGTGTAGGGAGGCAAAAACTAAGTGCAACAGAGAATGGAAAAGGTACAGGAGGCATAGGACCCAGGAAAACAAGGAGATTAGTAGAAGAGCCAGAAACGAGTATGCACAGATAAGGAGGGAGGCCCAGCGACAGTATGAAAACGACGTAGCATCGAAAGTCAAATCTGACCCGAAACTGCTGTATAGCCACATTAGGAGGAAGACAACAGTCAAGGACCAGGTGATAAGGCTGAGGAAAGAAGGTGGAGAACTCACAAGAAACAATCAAGAGGTATGTGAGGAGCTCAACACGAGATTTAAGGAAGTATTTACAGTAGAGTCAGGAAGGACTCTGGGGGGACAGACCAGATGGGGACACCAGCAAGGAATACACCAACAAGTGTTGGACGACATACATACAGATGAGGAGGAGGTGAAGAAACTGCTAAGGGACATCGATACCTCAAAGGCAATGGGACCGGACAACATCTCCCCGTGGGTCCTTAGAGAGGGAGCAGATATGTTGTGCGTGCCACTTACGACAATCTTCAACACGTCCCTGGAAACTGGGCAACTACCTGAGGTATGGAAGACGGCAAATGTAGTTCCCATTTTTAAAAAAGGAGACAGAAAAGAGGCACTAAACTATAGACCTGTGTCATTGACGTGTATAGTATGCAAAATTATGGAGAAGATTATCAGGAGGAGAGTGGTGGAGCACCTGGAACGGAACAAGAGTATAAATGCCAACCAGCACGGATTCATGGAAGGCAAATCCTGTGTCACAAACCTTCTGGAGTTTTATGATAAAATAACAGAAGTAAGACACGAGAGAGAGGGGTGGGTTGATTGCATCTTCTTGGACTGCAAGAAGGCCTTTGACACAGTTCCTCATAAGAGATTAGTGCAGAAGCTAGAGCATCAGGCGCATATAACAGGAAGGGCACTGCAATGGATCAGAGAATACCTGACAGGGAGACAACAACGAGTCATGGTACGTAATGATGTATCACAGTGGGCACCTGTGACGAGCGGGGTCCCACAGGGGTCGATCCTAGGACCAGTGCTATTTTTGGTATATGTGAACGACATGATGGAAGGGTTAGACTCAGAAGTGTCCCTGTTTGCAGATGATGTGAAGTTAATGAGGAGAATTAAATCTGATGAGGACCAGGCAGGACTTCAAAGAGACCTGGACAGACTGGACACCTGGTCCAGCAAATGGCTTCTCGAATTTAATCCTGTCAAATGCAAAGTCATGAAGATAGGGGAAGGGCACAGAAGACCACAGACTGAGTATAGGCTAGGTGGCCAAAGACTGCAAACCTCACTCAAGGAGAAAGATCTTGGGGTGAGTATAACACCGAGCATGTCTCCGGAAGCACACATCAACCAGATAACTGCTGCAGCATATGGGCGCCTGGCAAACCTGAGAACAGCATTCCGATACCTTAGTAAGGAATCGTTCAAGACACTGTACACCGTGTATGTCAGGTCCATACTGGAGTATGCAGCACCTGTTTGGAACCCGCACTTGATAAAGCACGTCAAGAAACTAGAGAAAGTACAAAGGTTTGCGACAAGGTTAGTTCCAGAGCTAAGGGGAATGTCCTATGAAGAAAGATTAAGGGAAATCGGCCTGACGACACTGGAGGACAGGAGGGTCAGGGGAGACATGATAACGACATATAAAATACTGCGTGGAATAGACAAGGTGGACAAAGACAGGATGTTCCAAGGAGGGGACACAGAAACAAGAGGCCACAATTGGAAGTTGAAGACACAAATGAGTCAGAGAGATAGTAGGAAGTATTTCTTCAGTCATAGAGTTGTAAGGCAGTGGAAGAGCCTAGAAAATGACGTAGTGGAGGCAGGAACCATACACAGTTTTAAGACGAGGTTTGATAAAGCTCATGGAGCGGGGAGAGAGAGGGCCCAGTAGCAACCGGTGAAGAGGCGGAGCCAGGAGCTAAGACTCGACCCCTGCAACCACAAATAGGTGAGTACAAATAGGTGAGTACACACACAAGGACCCTGAGGCACTGCCTACCACACACACACACACACAAGGGCCCTGAGGCACTGCCTACCACACACACACACACACACACAAGGGCCCTGAGGCACTCTACCACACACACACACACACAAGGGCCCTGAGGCACTGCCTACCACACACACACACACACATTGGTGACCCATATAACTTCCACACTCACTCACGGACGTTACTTGCTACTTTCTTACTTGTAGTAGTAGTAGTAGTAGTAGTAGTAGTAGTAGTAGTAGTAGTGAGAAGAGCTAAACCCATAGGGGTCACACAGAGCTTGGGGAATAATAAGAAAAAATCATATTTATTCTAAAGAAAAGATAGCTCTAAGTCCTCAGATCAAGAGCCCCTCATTAGAATCAAGTACCCCTCAAGGGTAGGTCCTTGACGCTGGTGAGGGGCTCTTGATCTAGGGAATTGGATCTGTGCTCCAGTTCCCTGAATTATGACTCAATACCTTCCATTCCCCCCCCACAGGCGCTGTATAATCCCTACGGGCTTAGCGCTCCCCATTATAACAATAATAGTGACAATTAGTGTGAACACAGGTAAGACAATCAGTGTGAGCACAGGTAAGACAATCAGTGTGAACACATGTAAGACAATCAGTGTGAACACAGGTAAGACAAGGTTCGTTGTATATGATCTCAGGTGTTCAGTGAGACGTAGGTACATTTAGTTGTAGCAGGTGAGCGGTGTAACACCTAACTACTAGGTGATGATGCTAGGTCCTAGCATCTCCTGAGGCTACCAGCTTCACTGGTTGAAAAACCACGTTACTGGGCAGTTTAACAACCTGTTAACCCCACCTCCGTCCCTACCACCCAACCAGTTTTAATGTGTATTTGTGAGAGAATAAGATGAACACCACCCCACCTCCTGCACCTCGTTCCCTTCCCCAAATCATCTCCCCCCGACCTTCAGTTGCACCTCATTCCCGCCCCCAAATCATTTCCCCCTCACCTTCAGCTTCACCTCACCCCCCCCCTCTTGCACCTCATCTCCACCTCCTGCACCTCATTCCCGCCCCGAAATCATCTTCCCCTCCTGCACCTCCACCTCCTGGATTATCTCTACAAGTATTCCAGGGCCCAGGAGACTGTGTTCTCTCCTTTCACTAGGAGAAAGTTTAGAGTGTGGAGAGAGAGAGAGGCCCACCCAAATCACCAAGCAACACACCCCAGGCAGGGCCAGGCGTGTGGATAAGTCTCCTAACACCTGCTCCACCTGTTCACCTAAAAGTAAATAGGATCCTCTGTGTTAGTTGACTGGTGTGGACAGCATCCTAAAGGATACGTACTAATGAAAATACTAAATACAATGACTCGACAAGAACTGACCCTTATTTATAAGGACAAATAAAGAGGTTATTACATGCACACACAAACATTCCACGGGAAGCCATGTTGAACTCAGAATAATACAGAGAAGTACAGAAGCGACTCAGATACGTCCAGCTGAGAAAGTCTTAAGAAGATCAAAGAAAGAGAGAGAGAACACAAGAAACCACAGAGACTAAAGGACTCAACGTGACAACGATACAAGAGGGATACAAAGTCATTCTGGAAATTAGTAAAAACTCTAAATACTTTTCCACACGAGCAAAATCCACGTGAAAAATCCACCTCCACTATTGATCCTCTACTCGAAGAAGATTCATACACAGATGACAACAAAAAACTGACCGAAATCTGGAACAGAATGACTCAGGAAATCCAAATACCACGACTGTAAACAAACCATGGAACGGGAAGAGTTTGAACTCGCGGCGGGTCTTAAAACTCCCGGCCAGTGCGTAAGCCACTAACCCAGTGGCTTACGCACTGGTATATTTATACATTTTAGGGTTTAAATCACACCCGTTCCATGGATTTTTTTTTGTAAGAAGAGACTGATTCAATGTTTAGTAATAAAATCAACAGTGAGAGTATACCTTGAGGATATTCTGGGGGTCAAAGCCCCCGCGGCCCGGTGATTAACCAGGCCTGGCGGTGAATCAGGGCCTGATCAACCAGGCTGTTGCTGCTGGCCATCCCAACAAATCATACATAACAATCCTCACATATTTGTTGTAACAAGAAAACACAGGAAAAAGAGCACAAGTGCACCCAATGTAACATTTTCTTGTGGCAACGTTCCGCTCTGCAGGAGCCTAACCAAGCCATCACTTCAACAAAGCTCCTGGAGAGCGAAACGTTGCCACAATAAAATGCCACATTAGTTACACTTGTGCTCATTTACGTCACATTTTGAGGGTAACTGTAGCAATATTATCACAAGACACGTTTATGCCAGTAAGAAACATCATGATGAGAGATCAAGACGCAGTAGTCCGTTATTCTTACGTACGATACTTAATTATGTACGTGACCATAACTCTACTGACTGTTAATATCTATAGACTTCCAAAAAGATATAAACAGCAGGAATTTGGTGTTTGTAAACAAATGCAAAGTACCACGATAATATACACTTGGAAGGTCCTGGAAGGATTAGTGCCAAACTTGCACACTGAAATCACTCCCTATGTAAGCAACAAACTCGGCGGGAGATGCAACATTCCCCCGATGAAAAGCAGAGGTGCCGCGAGTACACTGAGAGACTATACAGTAAGTGTTAGGGGCCCAAGACTGTTCAACTGCCTTCCAGCATACATAAGGGGGATTACCAATAGACTCCTGGCTGTCTTCAAGACCCTTGACTGTCTTGTCTTCAAGATCCCTGGCTGTCTTCAAGACCCCCAGCTGTCTTCAAGACCCCTGGCTGTCTTTAAGGCCCTTGGCTGTCTTCAAGACCCCTGGCTGTCTTCAAGACCCTGGTTGTCTTCAAGACCCCTCTTGGCCCCTGTCTTCTTTAAGGCCCTTGGCTGTCTTCAAGACCCTTGGCTGTCTTCAAGACCCCTGGCTGTCTTCAAGGCCCCTGGCTGTCTTCAAGTCTTCAACCCCTGGCTGTCTTCAAGACCCTTGGCTGTCAAGCTGTCTTCCACTTGGCTGTCTTCAAGACCCCTGGCTGTCTTCAAGGCCCCTGGCTGTCTTCAAGACCCCTGGCTGTCTTCAAGACCCCTGGATGTCTTTAAGGCCCTTGGCTGTCTGCAAGACCCCTGACTGTCTTCAAGACCCCTGGCTGTCTTCAAGACCCCTGGCTGTCTTCAAGGCCCCTGGCTGTCTTCAAGACCCCTGGCTGTCTTCAAGACACCTGGCTGTCTTCAAGACCCCTGGCTGTCTTCAAGACCCCTGGTTGTCTTCAAGACCCCTGGCTGTCTTCAAGACCCCTGGCTGTCTTCAAGACCCCTGGCTGTCTTCAAAACCCCTGGCTGTCTTCAAGACCCCTGGCTGTCTTCAAGACCCCTGGCTGTCTTCAAGACCCCTGGCTGTCTTCAAGACCCCTGGCTGTCTTCAAGAAGGTACTGCACAGGCACCTAAAGTCAGTACCTGACCAACCGGGCTGTGGTTTGTACGTCAGTTTGCGTGCGGTCAGGAGTAACAGCCTGGTTGATCAGACATTGATCCACCATGAGGCCTGGTCTCAGACCAAGTCGCGGGGGCGTTGACCCCCGAAACCCTCTACAGGTAAACTCCAGGTAAATCATTAGTAGGAGCAGCCAGTGTTGGGACGAGGAGGAGGAGGAGCAGTGGTGTCCCGTAGCTGGGTTGGTAGCGCACTCAGTTTACACATTCAGATTCGTGGTTCGATCCCCGGTACGGGTAGAAACATTGGGATATGTTTCCTTAAGACACCTGCTATGACTTTACCTAGCAGTAAGTAGGTACATGGGTGTTAGTCACCTTACACCTGCTGTCACTGTTTACCTAGCAATAAGTAGGTACATGGGTGTTAGTCACCTTACACCTGCTGTCACTGTTTACCTAGCAATAAGTAGGTACATGGGTGTTAGTCACCTTACACCTGCCGTCCCTGTTCACCTAGCAGTAAGTAGGTACCTAGGTGTTAGCCCATTAGTGTGGGTCGCGTCCTGAGGACAAAATTAACCTAAGTTGCGGGAAATGCTCTACATAACCAGGAACTTTCTATATAGTATGTCATAGGTGTCAGCTATGGTCTGTATAAGTTGTATCATGTACTACTTGTGTGGAAATAAAGATTATTATTATTATTAAAGTGAGATTCTTGAGGTCAACTGCAGGAAAAGTATGCAAATGGGCATTCAATTTCAAACGAATAGAACACAGAGAATAGAAGAAAAATTGACTAAAATCTATTATTAGTAAAGTACAGACTTCAGTAGCCCAAGGCACGACCCTGGCACCTTCACTGTTGATAAATTACTCCATCAATCTTATCAAGATTGATGGAGTAATTTACATCGACTCTAGGCTGAGGGACTGATCATTCTCTAGCTCTTTCTGATCCTCACAATTCTCCTTTGTATCTGACTGATGAAGCCAATGGTTGGAGAAACGTGTATCTAATTTATCAAGCTATCGGTTCTCTGGACCATTTATCAACACCTCCACTGTTTCTCATCTTCGGTAGAAGGTTGTCTGGAACAAGTATGGAAGCCGTCACCAGGCTGTGATGCAAGTGGACCAGCTAGATGCCAACAACAACAGCCTGGTTGACCACTTAACCAAGCGAACTCTCAATACATCTTTGGGAACACAACTTGATATATCATCATGAGATACGAGTCATCTCACTCTACCCACAGCATCACTGGAGAGACTTACAACCAACCATCGGATGACACAACTGATTACCTCGTTATAACGCTATTCACTGTATGTTGAACACCACTTGTAAAGTGAATGTTGAACAACACTTGTAAAGTGAATGTTGAACACTTGTAAAGTGAATGTTGAACACTTGTAAAGTGAATGTTGAACACTTGTAAAGTGAATGTTCAACACCACTTGTAAAGTGAATGTTGAACACCACTTGTAAAGTGAATGTTGAACACTACTTGTAAAGTGAATGTTGAACACTTGTAAAGTGAATGTTGAACACCACTTGTAAAGTGAATGTTGAACAACACTTGTAAAGTGAATGTTGAACACTTGTAAAGTGAATGTTGAACACCACTTGTAAAGTGAATGTTGAACACTTGTAAAGTGAATGTTGAACACCACTTGTAAAGTGAATGTTGAACAACACTTGTAAAGTGAATGTTGAACACTTGTAAAGTGAATGTTGAACACCACTTGTAAAGTGAATGTTGAACACTTGTAAAGTGAATGTTGAACACTTGTAAAGTGAATGTTGAACAACACTTGTAAAGTGAATGTTGAACACTTGTAAAGTGAATGTTGAACACCACTTGTAAAGTGAATGTTGAACAACACTTGTAAAGTGAATGTTGAACACTTGTAAAGTGAATGTTGAACACCACTTGTAAAGTGAATGTTGAACACCACTTGTAAAGTGAATGTTGAACACCACTTGTAAAGTGAATGTTGAACACCACTTGTAAAGTGAATGTTGAACACTTGTAAAGTGAATGTTGAACACCACTTGTAAAGTGAATGTTGAACACCACTTGTAAAGTGAATGTTGAACACCACTTGTAAAGTGAATGTTGAACACCACTTGTAAAGTGAATGTTGAACACCACTTGTAAAGTGAATGTTGAACAACACTTGTAAAGTGAATGTTGAACAACACTTGTAAAGTGAATGTTGAACACTTGCAAAGTGAATGTTGAACAACACTTGTAAAGTGAATGTTGAACACTTGTAAAGTGAATGTTGAACACCACTTGTAAAGTGAATGTTGAACACCACTTGTAAAGTGAATGTTGAACACCACTTGTAAAGTGAATGTTGAACACTTGTAAAGTGAATGTTGAACACTTGTAAAGTGAATGTTGAACACCACTTGTAAAGTGAATGTTGAACACTTGTAAAGTGAATGTTGAACACCACTTGTAAAGTGAATGTTGAACACTTGTAAAGTGAATGTTGAACACTTGTAAAGTGAATGTTGAACACTTGCAAAGTGAATGTTGAACACCACTTGTAAAGTGAATGTTGAACACTTGTAAAGTGAATGTTGAACACTTGTAAAGTGAATGTTGAACACCACTTGTAAAGTGAATGTTGAACACCACTTGTAAAGTGAATGTTGAACACTTGTAAAGTGAATGTTGAACACCACTTGTAAAGTGAATGTTGAACACCACTTGTAAAGTGAATGTTGAACACCACTTGTAAAGTGAATGTTGAACACTTGTAAAGTGAATGTTGAACACCACTTGTAAAGTGAATGTTGAACACTTGTAAAGTGAATGTTGAACACCACTTGTAAAGTGAATGTTGAACACTTGTAAAGTGAATGTTGAACACCACTTGTAAAGTGAATGTTGAACACTTGTAAAGTGAATGTTGAACACCACTTGTAAAGTGAATGTTGAACATTAAAATGGTATAAAATACCATAGGACCTTATAAGAGAACTTACTGTATATATAGGACCTTATAAGAGAACTTACTGTATATACAGGACCTTATAAGAGAACTTACTGTATATATAGGACCTTATAAGAGAACTTACTGTATATACAGGACCTTATAAGAGAACTTACTGTATATACAGGACCTTATAAGAGAACTTACTGTATATACAGGACCTTATAAGAGAACTTACTGTATATATAGGACCTTATAAGAGAACTTACTGTATATACAGGACCTTATAAGAGAACTTACTGTATATACAGGACCTTATAAGAGAACTTACTGTATATATAGGACCTTATAAGAGAACTTACTGTATATACAGGACCTTATAAGAGAACTTACTGTATATACAGGACCTTATAAGAGAACTTACTGTATATACAGGACCTTATAAGAGAACTTACTGTATATACAGGACCTTATAAGAGAACTTACTGTATATACAGGACCTTATAAGAGAACTTACTGTATATACAGGACCTTATAAGAGAACTTACTGTATATATAGGACCTTATAAGAGAACTTACTGTATATACAGAATCTTTAAATAAGAGTTTACTGTGTTAATACCTGTGGCACTTTCATCCGTGTAAAAACGCGCGAAACGTCACTGGAGTGCCATGCGTTAGGTATATACGAAAATATATGTTGGTATATATTAACCTGACATGACAACATTTAAAAACTGCCACAAAATTTCGGGTTTGGAGAAATACACGAAAGGTTATTCGTGTGTAACCGGTTGGTATATTAGCAAGTGTATATACACTGATGTGTATCCCTCAGTGTATATACATAGGTCTGTGTTCCTTAGTTTACCTACACTGAGAAGGGAATATCTGTGTATATACACTGGGAAGTGTATATATCTAAGGGGATATACACTATTCTAGATAAGTATCTCTCACTTCACGTACACTGAGAAAAGAATATCTGTGTATATACACTGGGAAGTGTATATATCTAAGGGGATATACACTATTCTAGATAAGTATCTCTCACTTCACGTACACTGAGAAAAGAATATCTGTGTATATACACTGGGAAGTGTATATATCTAAGGGGATATACACTATTCTAGATAAGTATCTCTCACTTCACGTACACTGAGAGATATACACGGATAATTTCCCTAAATTACTATTATAAGTATTATTCCTGACTGGTGGTGCACAGGTGATTCGTAACCTTAACGACCCTCGTGTAGTCGACAACCTCTTAACCTGACAACGTTAACCACTTGTATAGCTAAAATTAGCAGTTTTCGCCCTTATGGAGTATACAGAATTATCCACACTGTTGAATATACAGGGTAAAAGGTCTTATCCTTAGTACATTTACAAGATAGCAGGTGTTATCCTACCTCACCTAATTATGTGAGGTTACTCCCCCTCCCCAGGATGCCACTCACAATAGTCGATGACTCACGAAATAGTAATGACACGATTGCAAACAAACCATACCACGGTGGGGATAGAACCCGCGGTCAGAGAATCTCAAAACTCCAGACCGTCGTGTTAGCCACTAGACCAGCTAGCCACAATAAGATTCGTCCAACTAGGTATATTTCTACACCATAGGAAGGTTAGCATAGGCCACCACTGTAACCACAGATGCAAGTTTTTACAGACGAATCTCCAGCTAGCGTGGCCGTGACGAACTCTAGCTCAAGTCCCCTCAATGCCGTCAACATGACTCACGAAATCGTAATGACACGATTGCAAACAAACCATACCACGGGCGGGATTTGAACCCGTGGTTAAAGAGTCTCAAAACTTACTGTGGCTAGCTGGTCCAGTGGCAAACGTGACAGTCTGGAGTTTTGAGACTCTCTGACCGCGGGTTCAATCCCGCCAGTGGTAGGTATCTACTTATTGCTAGGTGAGCAGAGGCCACAGGTAAAAGTTACCTGTTTCTTATTCGGTGATAAGGTGAGAGGAGACTTCGCCTGAGACATGCCAGTGACCTTGCTGATTGCCTGGTCAACCAGGTTGTTGCTGCTGGTGGCTTATTGGCTCACATATCTATCACAGACTGGTTGACCTGGCAACTGGTGGGGTTACCTATATAGTTTCTTCCTGAAGGCGTCTACACTTATTCCAGCAGTATTACTGATATCTGCTGGTAGCAGGTTGATATCTGCTGGTAGCAGGTTGATATCTGCTGGTAGCAGGTTGATATCTGCTGGTAGCAGGTTGATATCTGTTGGTAGCAGGTTGATATCTGCTGGCAGCAGGTTGATATCTGCTGGCAGCAGGTTGATATCTGCTGGTAGCAGGTTGATATCTGCTGGTAGCAGGTTGATATCTGCTGGTAGCAGGTTGATATCTGCTGGTAGCAGGTTGATATCTGTTGGCAGCAGGTTGATATCTGCTGGCAGCAGGTTGATATCTGCTGGTAGCAGGTTGATATCTGCTGGTAGCAGGTTGATATCTGCTGAATAGTCTGGGACTACTGATGTTGATACATGGTTCTCTTATTGTGCCTATGGTGCCCCTATTTTGCACTGGGTCAATTTTACACTTCCTCCCATATTTCTCACTCCAGTATGTTGTTATGGTAGTGTAGATCATATCTCTCACTCCAGTATGTTGTTATGGTAGTGTGGATCATATCTCTCACTCCAGTATGTTGTTATGGTAGTGTAGATCATATCTCTCACTCCAGTATGTTGCTATGGTAGTGTAGATCATATCTCTCACTCCAGTATGTTGTTATGGTAGTGTAGTCCATGTTGTTATGGTAGTGTGGATCATATCTCTCACTCCAGTATGTTGTTATGGTAGTGTAGATCATATCTCTCACTCCAGTATGTTGCTATGGTAGTGTAGATCATATCTCTCACTCCAGTATGTTGTTATGGTAGTGTAGATCATATCTCTCACTCCAGTATGTTGTTATGGTAGTGTAGATCATATCTCTCACTCCAGTATGTTGTTATGGTAGTGTAGATCATATCTCTCACTCCAGTATGTTGTTATGGTAGTGTAGATCATATCTCTCACTCCAGTATGTTGTTATGGTAGTGTGGATCATATCTCTCACTCCAGTATGTTGTTATGGTAGTGTAGATCATATCTCTCACTCCAGTATGTTGTTATGGCAGTGTGGATCATATCTCTCACTCCAGTATGTTGTTATGGTAGTGTGGATCATATCTCTCACTCCAGTATGTTGTTATGGTAGTGTGGATCATATCTCTCACTCTAGCATGTTGTTATGGTAGTGTAGATCATATCTCTCACTCCAGTATGTTGTTATGGTAGTGTAGATCATATCTCTCACTCCAGTATGTTGTTATGGTAGTGTAGATCATATCTCTCACTCCAGTATGTTGTTATGGTAGTGTAGATCATATCTCTCACTCCAGTATGTTGTTATGGTAGTGTAGATCATATCTCTCACTCCAGTATGTTGTTATGGTAGTGTAGATCATATCTCTCACTCCAGTATGTTGTTATGGTAGTGTGGATCATATCTCTCACTCCAGTATGTTGTTATGGTAGTGTAGATCATATCTCTCACTCCAGTATGTTGTTATGGCAGTGTGGATCATATCTCTCACTCCAGTATGTTGTTATGGTAGTGTGGATCATATCTCTCACTCCAGTATGTTGTTATGGTAGTGTGGATCATATCTCTCACTCTAGCATGTTGTTATGGTAGTGTAGATCATATCTCTCACTCCAGTATGTTGTTATGGTAGTGTAGATCATATCTCTCACTCCAGTATGTTGCTATGGTAGTGTGGATCATATCTCTCACTCCAGTATGTTGCTATGGTAGTGTAGATCATATCTCTCACTCCAGTATGTTGTTATGGTAGTGTGGATCATATCTCTCACTCCAGTATGTTGTTATGGTAGTGTAGATCATATCTCTCACTCCAGTATGTTGTTATGGCAGTCTGTGGATTTGCGACCTGACACTCTAGGTTTTCCTGGTACATATCATCGCTCTTCTCTTCTCCTCAGAGTACATCGAAGTACTCTGAGGCGATCCCATGAGCTTAAACGCTTTACTGACTCTGTGGCTTGTTTGGCAACGCTCTCGCCTCACACGCAGTCTCCGTGATTCGATCCCCGACACGGGTGGAAATGTTGGGCAGGTTACCTTACTCCTACTGTCCTTGTTCACCTAGTAGCAAGTATGTACCTGAGTGTTAGTGGACTGGTGTGAGTAGCATCCAGGGAACAAGACTGAAGGACCACAATAAAATTAAGACAGACAGTCCTCGATGACGCTCTGACTTTCTTGGGTTATCTTGGCTGGCTAACCCTCCAGGTTAAAAATCCGCTATCTCTCCTGTGCTAAGCAGTGAGCACAAGCCAACACTCAGATGTGAGAGCACACGTGATCTGTACAGTTGTACATGAATGGCATACAACACCGCCAAGATGAACATTCAGACATATGTAATCAGTCCCTCAGTCCTGGAGTTGGTGAAGGCCACCGTAGTCTTGGGGTAATCAGTCCCTCAGTCCTGGAGTTGGTGAAGGCCACTGTAGTCTTGGGGTGATCAGTCCCTCAGTCTTGGAGTTGGTGAAGGCCACCGTAGTCTTAGGGTAATCAGTCCCTCAGTCCTGGAGTTGGTGAAGGCCACCGTAGTCTTGGGGTAATCAGTCCCTCAGTCCTGGAGTTGGTGAAGGCCACCGTAGTCTTAGGGTAATCAGTCCCTCAGCCCTGGAGTTGGTGAAGGCCACCGTAGTCTTAGGGTAATCAGTCCCTCAGCCCTGGAGTTGGTGAAGGCCACCGTAGTCTTGGGGTAATCAGTCCCTCAGTCTTGGAGTTGGTGAAGGCCACCGTAGTCTTAGGGTAATCAGTCCCTCAGTCCTGGAGTTGGTGAAGAGCACCGTAGTCTTGGGGTAATCAGTCCCTCAGTCTTGGAGTTGGTGAAGGCCACCGTAGTCTTAGGGTAATCAGTCCCTCAGTCCTGGAGTTGGTGAAGGCCACCGTAGTCTTAGGGTAATCAGTCCCTCAGTCCTGGAGTTGGTGAAGGCCACCGTAGTCTTGGGGTAATCAGTCCCTCAGTCCTGGAGTTGGTGAAGGCCACCGTAGTCTTAGGGTAATCAGTCCCTCAGCCCTGGAGTTGGTGAAGGCCACCGTAGTCTTAGGGTAATCAGTCCCTCAGTCCTGGAGTTGGTGAAGGCCACCGTAGTCTTAGGGTAATCAGTCCCTCAGTCCTGGAGTTGGTGAAGGCCACCGTAGTCTTAGGGTAATCAGTCCCTCAGTCCTGGAGTTGGTGAAGGCCACCGTAGTCTTGGGGTAATCAGTCCCTCAGTCCTGGAGTTGGTGAAGAGCACCGTAGTCTTGGGGTAATCAGTCCCTCAGTCTTGGAGTTGGTGAAGACCACCGTAGTCTTAGGGTAATCAGTCCCTCAGTCTTGGAGTTGGTGAAGGCCACCGTAGTCTTAGGGTAATCAGTCCCTCAGTCTTGGAGTTGGTGAAGACCACCGTAGTCTTAGGGTAATCAGTCCCTCAGTCTTGGAGTTGGTGAAGGCCACCGTAGTCTTAGGGTAATCAGTCCCTCAGTCTTGGAGTTGGTGAAGACCACCGTAGTCTTAGGGTAATCAGTCCCTCAGTCCTGGAGTTGGTGAAGACCACCGTAGTCTTAGGGTAATCAGTCCCTCAGTCTTGGAGTTGGTGAAGACCACCGTAGTCTTAGGGTAATCAGTCCCTCAGTCTTGGAGTTGGTGAAGACCACCGTAGTCTTAGGGTAATCAGTCCCTCAGTCTTGGAGTTGGTGAAGACCACCGTAGTCTTAGGGTAATCAGTCCCTCAGTCCTGGAGTTGGTGAAGACCACCGTAGTCTTAGGGTAATCAGTCCCTCAGTCTTGGAGTTGGTGAAGACCACCGTAGTCTTAGGGTAATCAGTCCCTCAGTCTTGGAGTTGGTGAAGACCACCGTAGTCTTAGGGTAATCAGTCCCTCAGTCTTGGAGTTGGTGAAGACCACCGTAGTCTTAGGGTAATCAGTCCCTCAGTCTTGGAGTTGGTGAAGACCACCGTAGTCTTAGGGTAATCAGTCCCTCAGTCTTGGAGTTGGTGAAGACCACCGTAGTCTTAGGGTAATCAGTCCCTCAGTCTTGGAGTTGGTGAAGACCACCGTAGTCTTAGGGTAATCAGTCCCTCAGTCTTGGAGTTGGTGAAGACCACCGTAGTCTTAGGGTAATCAGTCCCTCAGTCTTGGAGTTGGTGAAGTACCAATCTTCAAGCCTGTGCTTCAGAGTCTTCAAGACTACGGTGGTCTTGACCAGCTTCAAGACTGAGGGACTGATTACCCCAAGACTACGGTGGTCTTGACCAGCTTCAAGACTGAGGGACTGATTACCCCAAGACTACGGTGGTCTTCACCAACTCCAAGACTGAGGGACTGATTACCCCATCTGTTGCATATAATCCTACATTCTCCACATTATACCCTTGTATTGTACTGTACCGATAAAGCCACTAGTTAGCGAAACATCTACAAATAAAGATACCGAGATGTTTCACAAGTGTCTAATTCTCACCTGTACAGTACCATTATTGGTGTTATTTCTCTGTCTCTTACTTTTCCTTTATTTACCCCGCATTTTGCTGTATTTAAGAGTGTTGATAAATAAGACACTTGTCCAATCTTTATTCCGGAGACGTTACGCCACGCAGTGGCCTCTTCAGTCCAATGCAGAGAAAGGTACATGAGAAGGAGTTTGTGGTAATCAGTCCCACAGCCTAGAGTCAGTGTGTTCAGACCATCAAACTTGGCATACATACTGATGACAAATGAGGTGAAGCAGTGGTAGGTGGAGTCACCAGTGGGGAGAGTGTGTTCCAGGGTAAACGAGACCTCGACTCACCAAATCGTAATGACACGATTGCAAACAATACCACGGGTGGGGTTTGAACCCGCGGTCAGTCTCAGTGGCTAACGCGACGGTCTGAAGTTTTGAGATTCTCCGACCGCGGGTTCAAACCCCACCCGTGGTATGGTTTTTTAAACGAGACCTCACCTGATATTATTCCCAAATCTTCTACCAGTTGTTTCCGCTTAATGAGACGGTCCTCCTCGTTAATTATCTTGTGCTGCTTCGACTTGTTCATTCCTTCCATACCTTAATCCCTGGAATTTGTTCCTAGTGAACATCACGTTATTCAGTTGTTCACTGGAGAACACTGTGGTGACGTCTTGCGCCTTCCAGGTAATCACACATCCATGAGGCCTCGGAAATAATTATCCCAGTAATTCATATGATAATTATCGTTTAATTATCAAATGATGAGGCGCTCTAAGCCTGTAAGGGTGAGCATGATAGGGAGGCAATCAGGCATCAACCGAGGTTTGGGAGTTTACCCATCATCCCTTGAACCTAAAACCCCATTACCAGGTACCCATTTAAACTCCTAGTTTAAAACTCTAGGTTTTAAATCGTAGTTTTAACCTTTAGTCTTAAACCCGCTCCTTCCAACCTCCACTTTTAAACCAGTTCCTTCAAACCTCTGCATTTAAACCAGATCCTTCAAACCTCTGCATTTAAACCACATCCTTCAAACCTCTGCATTTAAACCACATCATTCAAACCTCTGCATTTAAACCACATCATTCAAACCTCTGCATTTAAACCACATCCTTCAAACCTCTGCATTTAAACCAGATCCTTCAAGCCTCTGCATTTAAACCAGATCCTTCAAACCTCTGCATTTAAACCACATCCTTCAAACCTCTGCATTTAAACCACATCCTTCAAACCTCTGCATTTAAACCAGTTCCTTCAAACCTCTGCATTTAAACCTCTAGTTACATATAAAAACAAATGATTGTATGTGTCAAACCACTACCACTGCTGGTCATTGAACCTCTTAAGGTTTATCGATCCTACCACAATTATTAGTGTTTTAAGTGGGAAATGAGAGATGGTTGTAGATACCATCAAGAGATGGTAGCAATCAGTGCCACACACACACCGGTGACAAGTGCCAATTGTGTTTTTGTCACTCGCTGGGCAAGGGTGCAGTTATTACCCTTGGGACTCCAAAAAGTCAGGAACTAGAAAGAAGACATTGAAGAAGACTGCGGGACCTTAACGAAGACCCAGGGGTCCTTAAAGAACATCCAGACGGACTTTAAAGAAGGCCCAGAGAATCTTAAAGGAGACTTTGAAGACCTAGGGGAACTTAAAGAAGATTCCGGGGACCTGTAATCCTAAGGCCCTGGCGGCTTGGGCCTTAGATATAAAAGGACTGTAGACCTCAAAAGACCTCCAGTGGATCCTAGAGACTGTATGGGTCTGAGAGATCCCATGGGAATTAAAGTATACTATTACTACCACTATACTATCAGTACTACTATTACTACCATCACTACTACTACTACCACTATCAATGCTAATATTACTACTACCATTACTACTACTGCTACTATTAACAATACTACTACTACTGCTACTACTACTACTACTAATAATAATAATAATTAACCCAGATATAAGAACATAAGAAAGAATGAACACACAGCAGGCCTACTGGCCCATGCGAGGCAGGTCCAATTCTCCTACCGGCTTAAGCCGTTACTCAATTAACTCAATAAACTGCTCCATCTGGTTGAGTGACTGACCACCAGCAAAAACTTTTTACGAGCTTTTATACGCAGCTTCAACCCTAAGAAAAAACACACAGAAAAAGCTACTTTGTGTAATAAGCAGAGACTTAGTTCTTTCTTCTGTGTATGTGAGTCACAGATGTGACGTGAGTGTTTATTGCTTTGTCAAAAAGGCACTGAGAGAAAAATATCTGGGTTTATCTGTGGACCAGACGAAGGAACATTAGAATTAGCGAAACGTTCTGGTTTGAAAAAACACTGACAACTGAATGAGCAATGAAAACCATAATACCGTGACTACAACAATTCACAACTAACACACAATACCCTGACTGTAACAATTCACAACTAACACACAATACCCTGACTGAAAGTTAAGACACATGTGCAACATCTGGGTATCTTTATTGTAGACGTTTCGCCATCCAGTGGCTTTATCAATACAGATTCTTGGACATAATTAGAAGACAGTAGAACTATATACAAAAGATGAGGTAATCAGTCCCTCAGCCTTGGAGTTTAGTGTTCACAGCATCGTGGTGGAGGAGAATCTGGAGCAAAGGCAAGAAGACTGGTGGTTATATAGGTGTCAGTGGATAGGGACGGGTAGCAGACGAGGGCATAGTCACTGGTAGGCGGGATTCCCCAGTGGAAGTAGGTCCTTCCCAAATTGATGTGTTAGTTGCAGCAGCCGTGAAGAAGGTCTTGTAGATGTCCTCTGAACCAAGATTCTATGATGTTGCAGTGTCCAAGTGTCTTAACTGTCATCTTGTCGGTATACCTGTCTTGTACAACTTGTCAGACACTGCAACATCATGGAATCTTGGTTCAGAGGACATCTACAAGACCTTCTTCACGACTGCTGCAACTAACCCATCAATTTGGGAAGGACCTACTTCCACTGGGGAATCCCGCCTACCAGTGACTATGCCCTCGTCTGCTACCCGTCCCTACTCACTGACACCTATATAAGCCCCAGTCTCCTTGCCTGCGCTTCAGAATCTCTACAACCACGGTGCTGTAAACACCACCTCCAAGGCTGAGGGACTGATTACCTCATCTTTTGTATATAGTTCTTCTGATTTCTTATTATGTCCAAGAATCTGTATTGATAAAGCCACTGGATGGCGAAACGTCTACAATAAAGATACCCAGATGTTGCACTTGTGTCTTAACTTTCATCAAGTATACTGAGGCTTGTCTCCAGCACAACAAACCCTGATCAACCTACAACAACTCTCATTAGTGTTTGTCACAAGATGAAATACCTTCTGGGTAAAAACGTACTTAGGATAAAAATGTGAACGTGCACCAGAAGGTGTGCACGTTCGCTGGCACGCGTGAATACCACACAAAACAACTAAATTAAGGAATTTATAGAAGAAAATAATCTGCAGAGCTGGGAAAAATTTGTTTTAGATTTTAAAGCAAGAGGCTAACTTATTAGTTAAGTGTAACTCATCCTGTGAGTAAAATACCACTATTAGTTAAGTGTAACTCATCCTGTGAGTAAAATACCACTATTAGTTAAGTGTAACTCATCCTGTGAGTAAAATACCACTTATTAGTTAAGTGTAACTCATCCTGTGAGTAAAATACCACTTATTAGTTAAGTGTAACTCATCCTGTGAGTAAAATACCACTATTAGTTAAGTGTAACTCATCCTGTGAGTAAAATACCACTATTAGTTAAGTGTAACTCATCCTGTGAGTAAAATACCACTTATTAGTTAAGTGTAACTCATCCTGTGAGTAAAATACCACTATTAGTTAAGTGTAACTCATCCTGTGAGTAAAATACCACTTATTAGTTAAGTGTAACTCATCCTGTGAGTAAAATACCACTATTAGTCAATGTTACTCATCCTGTGAGTAAAATACCACTATTAGTTAAGTGTAACTCATCCTGTGAGTAAAATACCACTTATTAGTTAAGTGTAACTCATCCTGTGAGTAAAATACCACTTATTAGTTAAGTGTAACTCATCTTGTGAGTAAAATACCACTTATTAGTTAAGTGTAACTCATCCTGTGAGTAAAATACCACTATTAGTTAAGTGTAACTCATCCTGTGAGTAAAATACCACTATTAGTTAAGTATAACTCATCCTGTGAGTAAAATACCACTATTAGTTAAGTGTAACTCATCCTGTGAGTAAAATACCACTATTAAGACAATATAAATGAAGGTAATTTTTTTATCAGTCCCTCAAACTTGATAGAAAATGGTCGGTCCTTTAGCATTGATAGGTGGTCAGTCCCTTAGCCTGATATGTGGTCAGTCCCTTAGCCGCGATAGGTGGTCAGTCCCTTAGCCTTGATACATGGTCAGTCCCTTAGCTTGATAGGTGGTCAGTCCCTTAGCCTTGATAGGTGGTCAGTCCCTTAGACTTGATATGTGGTGGTCAAGCCTTCACCTTGTTAGGTGACCAGTGTGTCAGTCTTGACAGGTGATGAGACACCCTCACCTTGACAGGTGAGGGTCAGTGCCTCAGTGTGGCAGGTGCGTCTCCCCACGAGAGAGAGAGAGAGAGAGAGAGAGAGAGAGAGAGAGAGAGAGTGAACCATCACCACAGTGACACCAGGAAACATGAGTCTACGATGGATGTACAAAATACTTTTCCTCCCCCGATCATTCACTTAACAGCAATTTAAACTTGATCATTCACAGTTATTATAGAGTAAGTAGAGTTTTGCTCTACACTACAGCACTTAACCTGTTTTAAAACCTCACTCTAACACTTTTATCATTGTTATTATTGATGCTGGTGCTACTTCCACTGTTGTTATTATTAATATTACTACTAGTACTGCTACTGCTGCTACTACTGCTACTGCTACTACTGCTGCTACTACTATTACTGCTACTGCTACTGTTACTGCTACTACTGCTGCTGCTACTACTGTGCTGCTGCTGCTGCTGCTGCTACTGCTGCCTGCTGCCTGCTGCTACTGCTGCTGCTGCTGTTGCTGCTACTGCTGTTACTGCTGCTGCTACTGCTGCTGCTGTTTGCTGCTACTGCTGGTGCTGCTACTGCTGCTGGTGCTGCTACTGCTGTTGCTGCTACTGCTGTTGCTACTACTACTACTACTGCTGCTACTACTACTGTTACTACTACTACTACTGCTACTACTACTGTTGCTGCTACTACTGCTGTTGCTGCTACTACTGCTGCTACTACTACTACTACTGCTACTACTACTGTTACTACTACTACTACTACTGTTACTACTACTGCTGTTGTTAACATTATTATTCTTCATTTAGCGCTAAACCCGTGTGGGTGACGGAAAAGTATGGTGGAGGGTCGATCTTAAATCCGCTAATCGCGGTTTAATGTGTGATCAGCCAGACTGTTAGTGGTGACTCCATTTAACAAGGAAAAATTGAATATACATTTAGAGTATATTCACGGGGAAGCGCTAAACACGTGAGAGTCATACAGCTCCCGGGTAATGAAAGGTCAGTAGACAAGATGGTACAAAAGCCATAACTGTGTTGATGTACAAAGATGTGAGAAAACTCAAGGACATGTCAGAGAACGTATAGCTCCTGGGACCTTGATCACTTCTAACATACAGAGGTTAAGAATGACAGTATATATAGGTGTAGAGTGATGTGTGAGTGACACAGTGACCTGAAGAATGACATAGTGGGATGAAGACAGGTAGACAGTGAGGGCATATGATTCCTGTGTTGGGCACACAACCACACTGTCCTCCTCCCACCATGTCATTCTTCAGGTCACTGTGTCACTCACTCTACACCTATATATACTGTCATTCTTAATCTGGGGCGAAACGTTCTCTAATAAATATATCTTAGTGTTTCTTCTCGTGTATTTAAACCAAGGTTTATACCAAAACTGTTTTATATAAACCTTTCTCTAACTGACTGCTTGACGAACAGTACATTTCACCCCCCCCCCAGGGATTTTTTGCCAGACACAAAAAACCAGACCTTTGGATGAGAAGCCGGATTTTCATAGCCCGGAACAAAAAAAAAAACGGAATAATTCTCGACCTGTTAAATACCGTTGTATGAACCAGTTTAGACAGAAAAACCCACGTGATCTAGTTTAGTATATGTTAGAAAAGATTTAATATAAAGTCCGTTTTATTACATATATACAGTTCCGAATAGGTAAAACTTGGGATTTTGGTTTAAAAAGTCAACGCTCTTCTTGCCGAATAAGGCAAGCGAAAATTGGTGCATGTAATAATTTAGCAAAAATCATTCTGAACCTTACGAAAAAAGAATAGATTTTCCCCAGATTTTTTAAATATTTTCTTGTATTACCATTCCCTATATTCTATTTTAACTTTATTAACAAAATACATTAACAAAGATACAATAGAAATGAGAACAATATTAACAACATCTCACAGCTACTTCTCAAACACCTCATCCAGCTCCCCGGCGGTGAGCCGCGAGCCCAGAATGCTGCAAGCATTTACCCTCTGGATCACAACACTGAGTCTCTGAAAGAGGAAGCTGGCCGCTCGGTGATCCTTGGTTTCTGTGATGAGCTTTTCACCCACCTCTCTGAGAAACTTTAGAGCACACTTACCCCAAGCTTCAAAGGTCTCCTGCCCTACAGGGATGAAGTTATAGCAAGGGGGCAGGTCTACCTATTTGCGGATCTTCTAGGTCTCCCTTCAACTTCAGAGTATGGCAAGTAGGTGTCCACCAACGTGGCAGCACAGGTGTAGTCTCACTCTGCTTACCATCCTTCCAGGGTAGCATAGTGGCTCCATCTGGACGCTTCTGACTTCTATCGGACCTCCACGCTTGGAGTTCCCGTTGGGGTGGGCAACGGGCTGTGGCAAGGCTTCTCTTTTTGATGTCGTTGACCTCCTCATGTCTAGCATACTTCCCTTCTGATGTGTGACACACGAGACCATGAAATCCGAATTGATCAGCCGACGCCCTGCCGCAAATACACCTATGTTCAGTGAGTATGGGGGCGGCTAGGCGAAGAGCAACACTAATCCGAATGGCCTGTGGGTCAAGTCGGGTACCCAGGGAGGAGTTGGGAACTTAAAGGAAATCTGAATGTGGCGCCTTCACCGCTAGGAGACGAGCTTTGTCCCAGAGGGACTGTTTGTGCTCTTCGGGAGGAACTGGTCTACCGGAGGAGTCTGCAAGGTAGTCCCACCGCCTGGCTGCTCCTACCGCACCTCTCAAGCGATCGGGGACAATATCCTTGACCAGTCACTGGAAGCCAAACACAAGGAGAAAAATGCGAGTTAAGCTACCTGCGTTGCCTTGAGCACCCCTATATCTCCCTGTCGCACTGGGAGAGTTTTCTGATCCCATTGCTGGTCTTCCAGTGACAGATCTCAGGAGTGAGTCATATTTGGCGGAGTAAGACACCTTGTGAGGAGATACATGGCATCAAGATCACTTATTCTCTCCTCCATTCTCTTCAGACCTGATGACCCAGTATAAGTGCCTCAGGCACTTATACAGTTGCACAACGAAACGCTTATTGAGATGTTTCGCCCTGGGAAGTAGCAGCAATAGTTTGGTTGATCAGACGGTCACAGGTAAAACCTGGCCACAGGCTGGCGTATAAAAAACTTCTGTGTAATCCGGTCACAGATAAATTGTCTGTGGTTGTTGGTCCAGTATTGAGGTTGACCTTACACGATCCTCGATTTCCTGTCAAACACGGAAGGTCTGCTCTCGCTCAGCTGGTGACAGGAGGTCTGCTCTCACTCAGCTGGTGACAGGAGGTCTGCTCTCACTCAGCTGGTGACAGGAGGTCTGCTCTCACTCAGCTGGTAACGGGAGGTCTGCTCTCACTCAGCTGGTGACAGGAGGTCTGCTCTCACTCAGCTGGTAACGGGAGGTCTGCTCTCACTCAGCTGGTGACAGGAGGTCTGCTCTCACTCATCTGGTAACGGGAGGTCTGCTCTCACTCAGCTGGTAACGGGAGGTCTGCTCTCACTCAGCTGGTAACGGGAGGTCTGCTCTCACTCAGCTGGTAACGGGAGGTCTGCTCTCACTCATCTGGTAACGGGAGGTCTGCTCTCACTCAGCTGGTAACGGGAGGTCTGCTCTCACTCAGCTGGTAACGGGAGGTCTGCTCTCACTCAGCTGGTAACGGGAGGTCTGCTCTCACTCAGCTGGTAACGGGAGGTCTGCTTTCACTCAGCTGGTAACGGGAGGTCTGCTCTCACTCATCTGGTAACGGGAGGTCTGCTCTCACTCAGCTGGTAACGGGAGGTCTGCTCTCATTCAGCTGGTAACGGGAGGTCTGCTTTCACTCAGCTGGTAACGGGAGGTCTGCTCTCACTCATCTGGTAACGGGAGGTCTGCTCTCACTCAGCTGGTAACGGGAGGTCTGCTCTCACTCAGCTGGTAACGGGAGGTCTGCTCTCACTCAGCTGGTAACGGGAGGTCTGCCCTTACTCAGCTGGTAACGGGAGGTCTGCTCTCACTCAGCTGGTAACGGGAGGTCTGCTCTCACTCAGCAGGTAACGGGAGGTCTGCTCTCACTCAGCTGGTAACGGGAGGTCTGCCCTTACTCAGCCGGTGACAGGAGGTCTCCCCTCACTCAGCTGGTAACGGGAGGTCTGCTCTCACTCAGCTGGTAACGGGAGGTCTGCTCTCATTCAGCTGGTAACGGGAGGTCTGCTCTCACTCAGCTGGTGACAGGAGGTCTGCTCTCACTCAGCTGGTAACGGAAGGTCTGCTCTCGCTCAGCTGGTGACAGGAGGTCTGCTCTCACTCAGCTGGTGAAGGAAGGTCTGACAGTCACTCAGGTGGTGAATGAAAGTCTGACAGTCACTCAGGTGGTGAATGAAAGTCTGACAGTCACTCAGGTGGTGAATGAAAGTCTGACAGTCACTCAGGTGGTGAATGAAAGTCTGACAGTCACTCAGGTGGTGAATGAAAGTCTGACAGTCACTCAGGTGGTGAATGAAAGTCTGACAGTCACTCAGGTGGTGAATGAAAGTCTGACAGTCACTCAGGTGGTGAATGAAAGTCTGACAGTCACTCAGGTGGTGAATGAAAGTCTGACAGTCACTCAGGTGGTGAATGAAAGTCTGACAGTCACTCAGGTGGTGAATGAAAGTCTGACAGTCACTCAGGTGGTGAATGAAAGTCTGACAGTCACTCAGGTGGTGAATGAAAGTCTGACAGTCACTCAGGTGGTGAATGAAAGTCTGACAGTCACTCAGGTGGTGAATGAAAGTCTGACAGTCACTCAGGTGGTGAATGAAAGTCTGACAGTCACTCAGGTGGTGAATGAAAGTCTGACAGTCACTCAGGTGGTGAATGAAAGTCTGACAGTCGGTCAGAACACACACTAGAAAGCACTATAGAGATATCTCCAGTTGTTACCAATTTTCTAGTGGTGACACAAGGTACCAGTAACACTACTCACGCCAACACACTCATTCCAACTAACAGTAACTGTCTAAAGTGAATTTCTTAGACCACAATAAGCAAGATTTTATTGCAAATAAAGTATCGGTCAAGACTGTACTTTATAAAGTTTAAATAAAGTCCATTCCCGAGAGAGAAGTGTCTGTAAAATAGTCTCTTGTGTCTACCAACATATGGAAATATTAGACAATACCGACAAATATTAGACACTAGTGCAACACTTAGGTATCTTTATTTTGGTAACGTTTCGTCAACCAGTGGCTTCCTCAGTCCAATACGGAGAAGAATGTTTGAAGATCAAAAGGAGTCTGAGGTAATCAGTCCCTCAGCCTGGAGTCGATGTGTTCACTCCATCAATCTTTTCAAGACTGATGGAGTCAACACATTGATCAAGTTCTCTGAACCAGTTATCAACGTCACATTAGTTGCATGTGTGTCCACTTACCCAACATTCTGTGGGTAATTCTAACATCATTACTGAGTTACCTAGCATGGGCCAGTAGGCTCCTTGCAGTGCTCCTCCAGTAATAGCAAGAGGTTTTAACAAGCATCGCTTCTTGTTACATAATTTTCATTCTCTCCTCCGCCACTATGATAATAAAATTAATAATAATAATAATAATAATAATAATAATAATAATAATAATAATAATAATAATAATATTTATTTTTGCAAGTACATGATACAACTTATACAGACCATAGCTGACACCTATGACATACTATATAGAAAGTTCCTGGTTATGTAGAGCATATCCCGCGGCTTAGGTTAATTTTGTCCCCAGGATGCGAGCCACACCAGTTGACTAACACCCAAGTACCTACTTACTGCTAGGTGAACAGGGACAGCAGATGTCTTAAGGGAACACGTCCAATGTTTCCACCCGTATAGGGAATCGATCCACGAACCTCAATGTGTGAGCTGAGTGCGCTACCAACCGAGCTTCAGCTTACTACCACCCAACACAGGACCCAGTGACAATGATGGAGGGTTTGATGACCTCAGGTCACTGTAGTACATAAAATGGCTTGTAGCGGAACACATTGGGACAACCAGACACTGTCAGCGGCCACACAATAACTAAATTAGATAGACATCTCCTTCAAGAGCCTCAGACGAGTCATCTTAGGACTAAGACCCGTGTCAGGACGGAATTCCTGACACAGGTAAGGATGTACTTCTGACACAGGTCAGGATGCACTTCCTGACACATGTCAGGACGCAAATCCTGGCACAGGTAAGGATGCACTTCTGACACAGGTCAGGATGCACTTCCTGACACAGGTCAGGACGCAAATCCTGACACAGGTAAGGATGCACTTCTGACACAGGTCAGGATGCACTTCCTGACACAGGTCAGGACGCAATTCCTGACACAGGTAAGGATGCACTTCTGACACAGGTCAGGATGCACTTCTGACACAGGTCAGGATGCACTTCCTGACACAGGTCAGGACGCAATTCCTGACACAGGTAAGGATGCACTTCTGACACAGGTCAGGATGCACTTCCTGACACAGGTCAGGACGCAATTCCTGACACAGGTAAGGATGCACTTCTGACACAGGTCAGGATGCACTTCCTGACACAGGTCAGGACGAAATTCCTGACACAGGTAAGGATGCACTTCTGACACAGGTCAGGATGCACTTCCTGACACACGTCAGGAGCAGAGATTGGTCTGTATATCTCGATCCTCTTCTGCTGAAGAGGATCCCAGAAGGGGATCGAAATACACAGAACAATCAATCTTGTGAGTGTCTGTCTGCATGTGTTATTACTGAACATACTTAGAGTGTTCAATGTTAAGTTGAACACATCTCCAGGTTGAGGGACTAACTACCTCACACTACTCCAAGACTAATGGACTCTCGCTTCTCTTGTCTCTATATCTCTGCCGTTTCCCTTATCTCACTACATCTCTGCCGCTTCTGTTATCTCTACATCACTGCCGCTTCTGTTGTTTTTACATCTCTACCGATTCTGTTGTCTCACTACATCTCTACCGCTGTTGTTATCACTACAACTCTACCACTGTTGTTATCACTACATATCTGCCGCTGTTGTTATCACTACAACTCTACCGCTGTTGTTATCACTACAACTCTACCACTGTTGTTATGACTACAACCCTACCACTGTTGTTATCACTACAACTCTACCACTGTTGTTATCACTACAACTCTACCACTGTTGTTATCACTACAACTCTACCACTGTTGTTATCACTACATATCTGCCGCTGTTGTTATCACTACATATCTACCACTGTTGTTATCACTACAACTCTACCGCTGTTGTTATCACTACAACTCTACCGCTGTTGTTATCACTACAACTCTACCGCTGTTGTTATCACTACAACTCTACCGCTGTTGTTATCACTACAACTCTACCGCTGTTGTTATCACTACAACTCTACCACTGTTGTTATCACTACAACTCTACCGCTGTTGTTATCACTACAACTCTACCACTGTTGTTATGACTACAACTCTACCACTGTTGTTATCACTACATATCTGCCGCTGTTATCACTACAACTCTACCGCTGTTGTTATCACTACAACTCTACCACTGTTGTTATGACTACAACCCTACCACTGTTGTTATCACTACAACTCTACCACTGTTGTTATCACTACAACTCTACCACTGTTGTTATCACTACAACTCTACCACTGTTGTTATGACTACAACTCTACCACTGTTGTTATCACTACATATCTGCCGCTGTTATCACTACAACTCTACCGCTGTTGTTATCACTACAACTCTACCGCTGTTGTTATCACTACAACTCTACCGCTGTTGTTATCACTACAACTCTACCGCTGTTGTTATCACTACAACTCTACCGCTGTTGTTATCACTACAACTCTACCACTGTTGTTATCACTACATATCTGCCGCTGTTGTTATCACTACATATCTACCACTGTTGTTATCACTACAACTCTACCGCTGTTGTTATCACTACAACTCTACCACTGTTATCACTACAACTCTACCGCTGTTGTTATCACTACAACTCTACCGCTGTTGTTATCACTACAACTCTACCGCTGTTGTTATCACTACAACTCTACCGCTGTTGTTATCACTACAACTCTACCACTGTTGTTATCACTACAACTCTACCGCTGTTGTTATCACTACAACTCTACCGCTGTTGTTATCACTACAACTCTACCACTGTTATCACTACAACTCTACCACTGTTGTTATCACTACAACTTTACCGCTGTTGTTATCACTACAACTCTACCACTGTTGTTATGACTACAACTCTACCACTGTTGTTATCACTACATATCTGCCGCTGTTATCACTACAACTCTACCGCTGTTGTTATCACTACAACTCTACCGCTGTTGTTATCACTACAACTCTACCGCTGTTGTTATCACTACAACTCTACCGCTGTTGTTATCTCTACAACTCTACCGCTGTTGTTATCTCTACAACTCTACCACTTTTGTTATCACTACAACTCTACCACTGTTGTTATCTCTACAACTCTACCGCTGTTGTTATCTCTACAACTCTACCGCTGTTGTTATCACTACAACTCTACCGCTGCTGTTATCACTACAACTCTACCGCTGTTGTTATCACTACAACTCTACCGCTGTTGTTATCACTACAACTCTACCGCTGCTGTTATCACTACAACTCTACCGCTGCTATCACTACAACTCTACCACTGGTGTTATCACTACAACTCTACCGCTGTTGTTATCACTACAACTCTACCGCTGTTGTTATCACTACAACTCTACCGCTGTTGTTATCACTACAACTCTACCGCTGTTGTTATCACTACAACTCTACCGCTGTTGTTATCACTACAACTCTACCGCTGCTGTTATCACTACAACTCTACCGCTGTTGTTATCACTACAACTCTACCGCTGTTATCACTACAACTCTAGCAATGTTGTTATCACTAACACTCTACCGCTGTTGTTATCACTACAACTCTACCACTGTTGTTATCACTACAACTCTACCACTGGTGTTATCTCTACAACTCTACCGCTGTTGTTATCACTACAACTCTACCGCTGTTGTTATCACTACAACTCTACCGCTGTTGTTATCACTACAACTCTACCACTGGTGTTATCTCTACAACTCTACCGCTGTTGTTATCACTACAACTCTACCGCTGTTGTTATCACTACAACTCTACCGCTGTTGTTATCACTACAACTCTAGCACTGTTGTTATCACTACAACTCTACCACTGGTGTTATCTCTACAACTCTACCGCTGTTGTTATCACTACAACTCTACCGCTGTTATCACTACAACTCTACCGCTGTTGTTATCACTACAACTCTACCGCTGTTGTTATCACTACAACTCTACCACTGGTGTTATCTCTACAACTCTACCGCTGTTGTTATCACTACAACTCTACCGCTGTTATCACTACAACTCTACCGCTGTTGTTATCACTACAACTCTACCATTGTTGTTATCACTACAACTCTACCATTGTTGTTATCACTACAACTCTACCGCTGTTGTTATCACTACAACTCTACCATTGTTGTTATCACTACAACTCTACCACTGTTATCACTACAACTCTACCGCTGTTGTTATCACTACAACTCTACCGCTGTTGTTATCACTGCAATTCTACCGCTGTTGTTATCACTACAACTCTACCATTGTTGTTATCACTACAACTCTACCATTGTTGTTATCACTACAACTCTACCACTGTTATCACTACAACTCTACCGCTGTTGTTATCACTACAACTCTACCGCTGTTGTTATCACTACAACTCTACCGCTGTTGTTATCACTACAACTCTACCACTGTTATCACTACAACTCTACCGCTTTTGTTATCACTACAACTCTACCGCTGTTATCACTACAACTCTACCGCTGTTGTTATCACTACAACTCTACCGCTGTTGTTATCACTACAACTCTACCGCTGTTATCACTACAACTCTACCGCTGTTATCACTACAACTCTACCGCTGTTGTTATCACTACAACTCTACCGCTGTTGTTATCACTACAACTCTACCACTGTTGTTATCACTACAACTCTACCGCTGTTGTTATCACTACAACTCTACCGCTGTTGTTATCACTACAACTCTACCGCTGTTGTTATCACTACAACTCTACCACTGTTGTTATCACTACAACTCTACCACTGTTGTTATCACTACAACTCTACCGCTGTTGTTATCACTACAACTCTACCGCTGTTGTTATCACTACAACTCTACCACTGTTGTTATCACTACAACTCTACCGCTGTTATCACTACAACTCTACCGCTGTTATCACTACAACTCTACCGCTGTTGTTATCACTTCAACTCTACCGCTGTTGTTATCACTACAACTCTACCGCTGTTGTTATCACTACAACTCTACCGCTGTTGTTATCACTACAACTCTACCACTGTTGTTATCACTACAACTCTACCGCTGTTGTTATCACTACAACTCTACCGCTGTTGTTATCACTACAACTCTACCGCTGTTGTTATCACTACAACTCTACCGCTGTTGTTATCACTACAACTCTACCACTGTTGTTATCACTACAACTCTACCACTGTTGTTATCACTACAACTCTACCACTGTTGTTATCACTACAACTCTACCGCTGTTGTTATCACTACAACTCTACCGCTGTTGTTATCACTACAACTCTACCACTGTTGTTATCACTACAACTCTACCGCTGTTGTTATCACTACAACTCTACCGCTGTTGTTATCACTACAACTCTACCGCTGCTGTTATCACTACAACTCTACCACTGTTATCACTACAACTCTACCGCTGTTGTTATCACTACAACTCTACCGCTGTTGTTATCACTACAACTCTACCACTGTTATCACTACAACTCTACCGCTGCTGTTATCACTACAACTCTACCGCTGTTATCACTACAACTCTACCACTGTTGTTATCACTACAACTCTACCGCTGTTGTTATCACTACAACTCTACCGCTGTTGTTATCACTACAACTCTACCACTGTTGTTATCACTACAACTCTACCGCTGTTGTTATCACTACAACTCTACCACTGTTGTTATCACTACAACTCTACCGCTGTTGTTATCACTACAACTCTACCACTGTTATCACTACAACTCTACCGCTGTTGTTATCACTACAACTCTACCGCTGTTGTTATCACTACAACTCTACCACTGTTATCACTACAACTCTACCGCTGCTGTTATCACTACAACTCTACCGCTGTTATCACTACAACTCTACCGCTGTTGTTATCACTACAACTCTACCACTGTTATCACTACAACTCTACCGCTGTTGTTATCACTACAACTCTACCGCTGTTGTTATCACTACAACTCTACCACTGTTATCACTACAACTCTACCGCTGCTATCACTACAACTCTACCGCTGTTATCACTACAACTCTACCACTGTTGTTATCACTACAACTCTACCACTGTTGTTATCACTACAACTCTACCGCTGTTGTTATCATTACAACTCTACCGCTGTTGTTATCATTACAACTCTACCGCTGTTGTTATCACTACAACTCTACCACTGTTGTTATCACTACAACTCTACCGCTGTTGTTATCACTACAACTCTACCACTGTTGTTATCACTACAACTCTACCGCTGTTGTTATCACTACAACTCTACCACTGTTGTTATCATTACAACTCTACCGCTGTTGTTATCACTACAACTCTACCACTGTTGTTATCACTACAACTCTACCGCTGTTGTTATCACTACAACTCTACCGCTGTTGTTATCACTACAACTCTACCGCTGTTGTTATCACTACAACTCTACCGCTGTTGTTATCACTACAACTCTACCACTGTTGTTATCACTACAACTCTACCACTGTTGTTATCACTACAACTCTACCGCTGTTGTTATCACTACAACTCTACCACTGTTGTTATCACTACAACTCTACCGCTGTTGTTATCACTACAACTCTACCGCTGTTGTTATCACTACAACTCTACCGCTGACTACATCTCTACATGCTCAAGCCTGCTATGCGGGCGAAACGTTTCGCAATAAAACCACCTAAGTCACCTTTCTATCAACGTTTTACCACAATAAACGTTTATCTTTAATTAGTTTTAATAATATTTTTGTGGTCCCAAAAGAACTTTAAAAACTATTAAGTCTTAAAGCCACGGAACGGGTGAGGTTTGAACCTATGGCTAGTGAATCGAAAAATTCCAGACCCACTGGCTTGATGGTTAACGCACCGGCCTGATGGTTAACGCACCGGCCTGATGGTTAACGCACCGGCTTGATGGTTAACGCACCGGCTTGGTGCTTAACACACCGGCCTGGTGGTTAACGCACCTGCCTGGTGGTTAACGCACCGGCTTGGTGCTTAACGCACCGGCCTGGTGGTTAACGCACCTGCCTGGTGGTTAACGCACCTGCCTGGTGCTTAACGCACCTGCCTGGTGGTTAACGCACCTGCCTGGTGGTTAACGCACCGGCTTGGTGCTTAACGCACCGGCCTGGTGGTTAACGCACCTGCCTGGTGGTTAACGCACCTGCCTGGTGCTTAACGCACCGGCTTGGTGCTTAACGCACCGGCCTGGTGGTTAACGCACCGGCCTGGTGGTTAACGCACCTGCCTGGTGGTTAACGCACCGGCCTGGTGGTTAACGCACCGGCCTGATGGTTAACGCACCGGCCTGGTGGTTAACGCACCGGCCTGGTGGTTAACGCACCGGCCTGGTGGTTAACGCACCGGCCTTGTGGTTAACGCACCGGCCTGGTGGTTAACGCACCAGCCTGATGGTTAACGCACCGGCCTGGTGCTTAACGCACCGGCCTGGTGGTTAACGCACCGGCCTGGTGGTTAACGCACCTGCCTGGTGCTTAACGCACCAGCCTGGTGGTTAACGCACCGGCCTGGTGGTTAACGCACCTGCCTGGTGGTTAACGCACCTGCTTGGTGCTTAACGCACCGGCCTGGTGGTTAATGCACCGGCCTGGTGGTTAACGCACCGGCCAGGTGGTTAACGCACCGGCCTGGTGGTTAACGCACCTGCCTGGTGGTTAACGCACCGGCTTGATGGTTAACGCACCTGCCTGGTGCTTAACGCACCGGCCTGGTGGTTAACGCACCGGCTTGATGGTTAACGCACCTGCCTGGTGCTTAACGCACCTGCCTGGTGGTTAACGCACCGGCCTGATGGTTAACGCACCGGCCTGGTGGTTAACGCACCGGTCTGATGGTTAACGCACTGGCCTGGTGGTTAACGCACCGGCCTGGTGGTTAACGAACCGGCCTGGTGGTTAACGCACCGACCTGGTGGTTAACGCACCGACCTGGTGGTTAACGCACCGGCCTGGTGGTTAACGCACCAGCCTGATGGTTAACGCACCAGCCTGGTGCTTAACGCACCGGCCTGGTGGTTAACGCACCGGCCTGGTGGTTAACGCACCAGCCTGGTGC